>NC_092097.1:62367223-62624571 GCF_045679555.1 Salvelinus alpinus
ATGTCTAGTCTCCTTTATGGCTCTAATCTGATAGTGGTAGTGGGGTGATAGATGTCTAGTCTCCCTTATGGCTCTAATCTGATAGTGGTAGTCGGGTGATAGATGTCTAGTCTCCTTTATGGCTCTAATCTGATAGTGGTAGTGGGGTTGTAGATGTCTAGTCTCGTTTATGGCTCTAATCTGATAGTAGTAGTGATGTGGTAGATGTCTAGTCTCCCTTATGGCTCTAATCTGATAGTGGTAGTGGGGTGGTAGATTTCTCCTTTATGGTTCTAATCTGATAGTGGTAGTGGGGTGGTAGATGTCTAGTCTTCCTTATGGCTCTAATCTGATAGTGGTAGTGGGGTGATAGATGTCTAGTCTCCTTTATGGCTCTAATCTGATAGTGGTAGTGGGGTGATAGATGTCTAGTCTCCTTTATGGCTCTAATCTGATAGTGGTAGATGTCTAGTCTCCTTTATGGCTCTAATCTGATAGTGGTAGTGGGGTGGTAGATGTCTAGTCTCCTTTATGGCTCTAATCTGATAGTGGTAGTGGGGTGATAGATGTCTAGTCTCCTTTATGGCTCTAATCTGATAGTGGTAGATGTCTAGTCTCCTTTATGGCTCTAATCTGATAGTGGTAGTGGGGTGGTAGATGTCTAGTCTCCTTTATGGCTCTAATCTGATAGTGGTAGTGGGGTGATAGATGTCTAGTCTCCTTTATGGCTCTAATCTGATAGTGGTAGATGTCTAGTCTCCTTTATGGCTCTAATCTGATAGTGGTAGTGGGGTGGTAGATGTCTAGTCTCCTTTATGGCTCTAATCTGATAGTGGTAGTGGGGTGATAGATGTCTAGTCTCCTTTATGGCTCTAATCTGATAGTGGTAGATGTCTAGTCTCCTTTATGGCTCTAATCTGATAGTGGGGTGGTAGATGTCTAGTCTCGTTTATGGCTCTAATCTGATAGTAGTAGTGATGTGGTAGATGTCTAGTCTCCCTTATGGCTCTAATCTGATAGTGGTAGTGGGGTGGTAGATTTCTCCTTTATGGTTCTAATCTGATAGTGGTAGTGGGGTGGTAGATGTCTAGTCTTCCTTATGGCTCTAATCTGATAGTGGTAGTGGGGTGATAGATGTCTAGTCTCCTTTATGGCTCTAATCTGATAGTGGTAGTGGGGTGATAGATGTCTAGTCTCCTTTATGGCTCTAATCTGATAGTGGTAGATGTCTAGTCTCCTTTATGGCTCTAATCTGATAGTGGTAGTGGGGTGGTAGATGTCTAGTCTCCTTTATGGCTCTAATCTGATAGTGGTAGTGGGGTGATAGATGTCTAGTCTCCTTTATGGCTCTAATCTGATAGTGGTAGTGGTAGATGTCTAGTCTCCTTTATGGCTCTAATCTGATAGTGGTAGTGGGGTGGTCGATGTCTAGTCTCCTTTATGGCTCTAATCTGATAGTGGTAGTGGGGTGGTAGATGTCTAGTCTCCTTTTTGGCTCTAATCTGATAGTGGTCGATGTCTAGTCTCCTTTATGGCTCTAATCTGATAGTGGTAGTGGGGTGGTAGATGTCTAGTCTCCTTTATGGCTCTAATCTGATAGTGGTAGTGGGGTGGTAGATGTCTAGTCTCCTTTATGGCTCTAATCTGATAGTGGTAGTGGGGTGGTAGATGTCTAGTCTCATTTATGGCTCTAATCTGATAGTGGTAGTGGGGTGGTATATGTCTAGTCTCCTTTATGGCTCTAATCTGATAGTGGTAGTGGGGTGGTAGATGTCTAGTCTCCTTTATGGCTCTAATCTGATAGTGGTCGTGGGGTGGTAGATGTCTAGTCTCCTTTATGGCTCTAATCTGATAGTGGGGTGGTAGATGTCTAGTCTCGTTTATGGCTCTAATCTGATAGTAGTAGTGATGTGGTAGATGTCTAGTCTCCCTTATGGCTCTAATCTGATAGTGGTAGTGGGGTGGTAGATGTCTAGTCTCCTTTATGGCTCTAATCTGATAGTGGTAGTGGGGTGGTATATGTCTAGTCTCCTTTATGGCTCTAATCTGATAGTGGTAGTGGGGTGGTAGATGTCTAGTCTCCTTTATGGCTCTAATCTGATAGTGGGGTGGTAGATGTCTAGTCTCCTTTATGGCTCTAATCTGATAGTAGTAGTGATGTGGTAGATGTCTAGTCTCCCTTATGGCTCTAATCTGATAGTGGTAGTGGGGTGATAGATGTCTAGTCTCCTTTATGGCTCTAATCTGATAGTGGTAGTGGGGTGGTAGATGTCTAGTCTCCCTTATGGCTCTAATCTGATAGTGGTAGTGGGGTGGTAGATTTCTCCTTTATGGTTCTAATCTGATAGTGGTAGTGGGGTGGTAGATGTCTAGTCTCCTTTATGGCTCTAATCTGATAGTGGTAGATGTCTAGTCTCCTTTATGGCTCTAATCTGATAGTGGTAGTGGGGTGGTAGATGTGTAGTCTCCTTTATGGCTCTAATCTGATAGTGGTAGTGGGGTGATAGATGTCTAGTCTCCCTTATGGCTCTAATCTGATAGTGGTAGTGGGGTGATAGATGTCTAGTCTCCTTTATGGCTCTAATCTGATAGTGGTAGTGGGGTGATAAATGTCTAGTCTCCCTTATGGCTCTAATCTGATAGTGGTAGTCGGGTGATAGATGTCTAGTCTCCTTTATGGCTCTAATCTGATAGTGGTAGTGGGGTTGTAGATGTCTAGTCTCGTTTTTGGCTCTAATCTGATAGTAGTAGTGATGTGGTAGATGTCTAGTCTCCCTTATGGCTCTAATCTGATAGTGGTAGTGGGGTGGTAGATGTCTAGTCTCCTTTTTGGCTCTAATCTGATAGTGGTAGTGGGGTGGTATATGTCTAGTCTCCTTTATGGCTCTAATCTGATAGTGGTAGTGGGGTGGTAGATGTATTGTCTCCTTTATGGCTCTAATCTGATAGTGGGGTGGTAGATGTCTAGTCTCCCTTATGGCTCTAATCTGATAGTGGTAGTGGGGTGGTAGATGTCTAGTCTCCTTTATGGCTCTAATCTGATAGTGGTAGTGGGGTGGTAGATGTCTAGTCTTCCTTATGGCTCTAATCTGATAGTGGTAGTGGGGTGATAGATGTCTAGTCTCCTTTATGGCTCTAATCTGATAGTGGTAGTGGGGTGATAGATGTCTAGTCTCCTTTATGGCTCTAATCTGATAGTGGTAGATGTCTAGTCTCCTTTATGGCTCTAATCTGATAGTGGTAGTGGGGTGGTAGATGTCTAGTCTCCTTTATGGCTCTAATCTGATAGTGGTAGTGGGGTGATAGATGTCTAGTCTCCTTTATGGCTCTAATCTGATAGTGGTAGATGTCTAGTCTCCTTTATGGCTCTAATCTGATAGTGGTAGTGGGGTGGTAGATGTCTAGTCTCCTTTATGGCTCTAATCTGATAGTGGTAATGGGGTGATAGATGTCTAATCTCCCTTATGGCTCTAATCTGATAGTGGTAGTGGGGTGATAGATGTCTAGTCTCCTTTATGGCTCTAATCTGATAGTGGTAGTGGGGTTGTAGATGTCTAGTCTCCTTTATGGCTCTAATCTGATAGTGGTAGATGTCTAGTCTCTTTTATGGCTCTAATCTGATAGTGGTAGATGTCTAGTCTCCTTTATGGCTCTAATCTGATAGTGGTAGTGGGGTGATAGATGTCTAGTCTCCCTTATGGCTCTAATCTGATAGTGGTAGTGGGGTGGTAGATATCTAGTCTCCTTTATGGCTCTAATCTGATAGTGGTAGTGGGGTGGTAGATGTCTAGTCTCCTTTATGGCTCTAATCTGATAGTGGTAGTGGGGTGGTAGATGTCTAGTCTCCTTTATGGCTCTAATCTGATAGTGGTAGTGGGGTGGTAGATGTCTAGTCTCCTTTATGGCTCTAATCTGATAGTGGTAGTGGGGTGGAGATGTCTAGTCTCCCTTATGGCTCTAATCTGATAGTGGTAGTGGGGTGGTAGATGTCTAGTCTCCTTCATGGCTCTAATCTGATAGTGGTAGTGGGGTGATAGATGTCTAGTCTCCTTTATGGCTCTAATCTGATAGTGATAGATGTCTAGTCTCCTTTATGGCTCTAATCTGATAGTGGTAGACGTCTAGTCTCTTTTATGGCTCTAATCTGATAGTGGTAGTGGGGTGATAGATGTCTAGTCTCCTTTATGGCTCTAATCTGATAGTGGTAGTGGGGTGATAGATGTTTAGTCTCCTTTATGGCTCTAATATGATAGTGGTAGTGGGGTGGTAGATTTCTCCCTTATGGCTCTAATATGATAGTGGTAGTGGGGTGGTAGATGTCTAGTCTCCTTTATGGCTCTAATCTGATTTTGGTAGTGGGGTGGTAGATGTCTAGTCTCCTTTATGGCTCTAATATGATAGTGGTAGTGGGGTGATAGATGTCTAGTCTCCTTTATGGCTCTAATCTGATAGTGGTAGTGGGGTGATAGATGTCTAGTCTCCTTTATGGCTCTAATCTGATAGTGGTAGATGTCTAGTCTCCTTTATGGCTCTAATCTGATAGTGGTAGTGGGGTGGTAGATGTCTAATCTCCTTTATGGCTCTAATCTGATAGTGGTAGTGGTAGATGTCTAGTCTCCTTTATGGCTCTAATCTGATAGTGGTAGATGTCTAGTCTCCTTTATGGCTCTAATCTGATAGTGGTAGTGGGGTGGTAGATGTCTAGTCTCCTTTATGGCTCTAATCTGATAGTGGTAGATGTCTAGTCTCTTTTATGGCTCTAATCTGATAGTGGTAGATGTCTAGTCTCCTTTATGGCTCTAATCTGATAGTGGTAGTGGGGTGATAGATGTCTAGTCTCCTTTATGGCTCTAATCTGATAGTGGTAGTGGGGTGGTAGATATCTAGTCTCCTTTATGGCTCTAATCTGATAGTGGTAGTGGGGTGGTAGATGTCTAGTCTCCTTTATGGCTCTAATCTGATAGTGGTAGTGGGGTGGTAGATGTCTAGTCTCCTTTATGGCTCTAATCTGATAGTGGTAGTGGGGTGGTAGATGTCTAGTCTCCTTTATGGCTCTAATCTGATAGTGGTAGTGGGGTGGAGATGTCTAGTCTCCCTTATGGCTCTAATCTGATAGTGGTAGTGGGGTGGTAGATGTCTAGTCTCCTTCATGGCTCTAATCTGATAGTGGTAGTGGGGTGATAGATGTCTAGTCTCCTTTATGGCTCTAATCTGATAGTGATAGATGTCTAGTCTCCTTTATGGCTCTAATCTGATAGTGGTAGACGTCTAGTCTCTTTTATGGCTCTAATCTGATAGTGGTAGTGGGGTGATAGATGTCTAGTCTCCTTTATGGCTCTAATCTGATAGTGGTAGTGGGGTGATAGATGTTTAGTCTCCTTTATGGCTCTAATCTGATAGTGGTAGTGGGGTGGTAGATTTCTCCCTTATGGCTCTAATCTGATAGTGGTAGTGGGGTGGTAGATGTCTAGTCTCCTTTATGGCTCTAATCTGATTTTGGTAGTGGGGTGGTAGATGTCTAGTCTCCTTTATGGCTCTAATATGATAGTGGTAGTGGGGTGATAGATGTCTAGTCTCCTTTATGGCTCTAATCTGATAGTGGTAGTGGGGTGATAGATGTCTAGTCTCCTTTATGGCTCTAATCTGATAGTGGTAGATGTCTAGTCTCCTTTATGGCTCTAATCTGATAGTGGTAGTGGGGTGGTAGATGTCTAATCTCCTTTATGGCTCTAATCTGATAGTGGTAGTGGGGTGATAGATGTCTAGTCTCCTTTATGGCTCTAATCTGATAGTGGTAGATGTCTAGTCTCCTTTATGGCTCTAATCTGATAGTGGTAGTGGGGTGGTAGATGTCTAGTCTCCTTTATGGCTCTAATCTGATAGTGGTAATGGGGTGATAGATGTCTAGTCTCCCTTATGGCTCTAATCTGATAGTGGTAGTGGGGTGATAGATGTCTAGTCTCCTTTATGGCTCTAATCTGATAGTGGTAGTGGGGTTGTAGATGTCTAGTCTCCTTTATGGCTCTAATCTGATAGTGGTAGATGTCTAGTCTCTTTTATGGCTCTAATCTGATAGTGGTAGATGTCTAGTCTCCTTTATGGCTCTAATCTGATAGTGGTAGTGGGGTGATAGATGTCTAGTCTCCCTTATGGCTCTAATCTGATAGTGGTAGTGGGGTGGTAGATATCTAGTCTCCTTTATGGCTCTAATCTGATAGTGGTAGTGGGGTGGTAGATGTCTAGTCTCCTTTATGGCTCTAATCTGATAGTGGTAGTGGGGTGGTAGATGTCTAGTCTCCTGTATGGCTCTAATCTGATAGTGGTAGTGGGGTGGTAGATGTCTAGTCTCCTTTATGGCTCTAATCTGATAGTGGTAGTGGGGTGGAGATGTCTAGTCTCCCTTATGGCTCTAATCTGATAGTGGTAGTGGGGTGGTAGATGTCTAGTCTCCTTCATGGCTCTAATCTGATAGTGGTAGTGGGGTGATAGATGTCTAGTCTCCTTTATGGCTCTAATCTGATAGTGATAGATGTCTAGTCTCCTTTATGGCTCTAATCTGATAGTGGTAGATGTCTAGTCTCCTTTATGGCTCTAATCTGATAGTGGTAGTGGGGTGATAGATGTTTAGTCTCCTTTATGGCTCTAACATGATAGTGGTAGTGGGGTGGTAGATGTCTAGTCTCCTTTATGGCTCTAATCTGATTGTGGTAGTGGGGTGGTAGATGTCTAGTCTCCTTTATGGCTCTAATCTGATAGTGGTAGTGGGGTGGTAGATGTCTAGTCTCCTTTTTGGCTCTAATCTGATAGTGGTCGATGTCTAGTCTCCTTTATGGCTCTAATCTGATAGTGGTAGTGGGGTGGTAGATGTCTAGTCTCCTTTATGGCTCTAATCTGATAGTGGTAGTGGGGTGATAGATGTCTAGTCTCCCTTATGGCTCTAATCTGATAGTGGTAGTGGGGTGGTAGATGTCTAGTCTCCTTTTTGGCTCTAATCTGATAGTGGTAGTGGGGTGGTATATGTCTAGTCTCCTTTATGGCTCTAATCTGATTTTGGTAGTGGGGTGGTAGATGTCTAGTCTCCTTTATGGCTCTAATCTGATAGTGGTCGTGGGGTGGTAGATGTCTAGTCTCCTTTATGGCTCTAATCTGATAGTGGGGTGGTAGATGTCTAGTCTCGTTTATGGCTCTAATCTGATAGTAGTAGTGATGTGGTAGATGTCTAGTCTCCCTTATGGCTCTAATCTGATAGTGGTAGTGGGGTGGTAGATTTCTCCTTTATGGTTCTAATCTGATAGTGGTAGTGGGGTGATAGATGTATAGTCTCCCTTATGGCTCTAATCTGATAGTGGTCGTGGGGTGATAGATGTTTAGTCTCCTTTATGGGTCTAATCTGATAGTGGTAGTGGGGTGATAGATGTCTAGTCTCCCTTATGGCTCTAATCTGATAGTGGTAGTGGGGTGGTAGATATCTAGTCTCCTTTATGGCTCTAATCTGATAGTGGTAGTGGGGTGGTAGATGTCTAGTCTCCTTTATGGCTCTAATCTGATAGTGGTAGTGGGGTGGTAGATGTCTAGTCTCCTTTATGGCTCTAATCTGATAGTGGTAGTGGGGTGGTAGATGTCTAGTCTCCTTTATGGCTCTAATCTGATAGTGGTAGTGGGGTGGAGATGTCTAGTCTCCCTTATGGCTCTAATCTGATAGTGGTAGTGGGGTGGTAGATGTCTAGTCTCCTTCATGGCTCTAATCTGATAGTGGTAGTGGGGTGATAGATGTCTAGTCTCCTTTATGGCTCTAATCTGATAGTGATAGATGTCTAGTCTCCTTTATGGCTCTAATCTGATAGTGGTAGACGTCTAGTCTCCTTTATGGCTCTAATCTGATAGTGGTAGTGGGGTGGTAGATGTCTAGTCTCCTTTATGGCTCTAATCTGATTGTGGTAGTGGGGTGGTAGATGTCTAGTCTCCTTTATGGCTCTAATCTGATAGTGGTAGTGGGGTGGTAGATGTCTAGTCTCCTTTATGGCTCTAATCTGATAGTGGGGTGGTAGATGTCTAGTCTCGTTTATGGCTCTAATCTGATAGTAGTAGTGATGTGGTAGATGTCTAGTCTCCCTTATGGCTCTAATCTGATAGTGGTAGTGGGGTGGTAGATTTCTCCTTTATGGTTCTAATCTGATAGTGGTAGTGGGGTGGTAGATGTCTAGTCTTCCTTATGGCTCTTATCTGATAGTGGTAGTGGGGTGGTAGATGTCTAGTCTCCTTTATGGCTCTAATCTGATAGTGGTAGTGGGGTGATAGATGTATAGTCTCCCTTATGGCTCTAATCTGATAGTGGTCGTGGGGTGATAGATGTTTAGTCTCCTTTATGGGTCTAATCTGATAGTGGTAGTGGGGTGATAGATGTCTAGTCTCCCTTATGGCTCTAATCTGATAGTGGTAGTGGGGTGGTAGATATCTAGTCTCCTTTATGGCTCTAATCTGATAGTGGTAGTGGGGTGGTAGATGTCTAGTCTCCTTTATGGCTCTAATCTGATAGTGGTAGTGGGGTGGTAGATGTCTAGTCTCCTTTATGGCTCTAATCTGATAGTGGTAGTGGGGTGGTAGATGTCTAGTCTCCTTTATGGCTCTAATCTGATAGTGGTAGTGGGGTGGAGATGTCTAGTCTCCCTTATGGCTCTAATCTGATAGTGGTAGTGGGGTGGTAGATGTCTAGTCTCCTTCATGGCTCTAATCTGATAGTGGTAGTGGGGTGATAGATGTCTAGTCTCCTTTATGGCTCTAATCTGATAGTGATAGATGTCTAGTCTCCTTTATGGCTCTAATCTGATAGTGGTAGACGTCTAGTCTCCTTTATGGCTCTAATATGATAGTGGTAGTGGGGTGGTAGATGTCTAGTCTCCTTTATGGCTCTAATCTGATTGTGGTAGTGGGGTGGTAGATGTCTAGTCTCCTTTATGGCTCTAATCTGATAGTGGTAGTGGGGTGGTAGATGTCTAGTCTCCTTTTTGGCTCTAATCTGATAGTGGTCGATGTCTAGTCTCCTTTATGGCTCTAATCTGATAGTGGTAGTGGGGTGGTAGATGTCTAGTCTCCTTTATGGCTCTAATCTGATAGTGGTAGTGGGGTGATAGATGTCTAGTCTCCCTTATGGCTCTAATCTGATAGTGGTAGTGGGGTGGTAGATGTCTAGTCTCCTTTTTGGCTCTAATCTGATAGTGGTAGTGGGGTGGTAGATGTCTAGTCTCCTTTATGGCTCTAATCTGATTTTGGTAGTGGGGTGGTAGATGTCTAGTCTCCTTTATGGCTCTAATCTGATAGTGGTCGTGGGGTGGTAGATGTCTAGTCTCCTTTATGGCTCTAATCTGATAGTGGGGTGGTAGATGTCTAGTCTCGTTTATGGCTCTAATCTGATAGTAGTAGTGATGTGGTAGATGTCTAGTCTCCCTTATGGCTCTAATCTGATAGTGGTAGTGGGGTGGTAGATTTCTCCTTTATGGTTCTAATCTGATAGTGGTAGTGGGGTGGTAGATGTCTAGTCTTCCTTATGGCTCTTATCTGATAGTGGTAGTGGGGTGGTAGATGTCTAGTCTCCTTTATGGCTCTAATCTGATAGTGGTAGTGGGGTGATAGATGTATAGTCTCCCTTATGGCTCTAATCTGATAGTGGTCGTGGGGTGATAGATGTTTAGTCTCCTTTATGGCTCTAATCTGATAGTGGTAGTGGGGTGATAGATGTCTAGTCTCCTTTATGGCTCTAATCTGATAGTGGTAGATGTCTAGTCTCCTTTATGGCTCTAATCTGATAGTGGTAGTGGGGTGGTAGATGTCTAGTCTCCTTCATGGCTCTAATCTGATAGTGGTAGTGGGGTGGTAGATGTCTAGTCTCCTTCATGGCTCTAATCTGATAGTGGTCGTGGGGTGGTAGATGTCTAGTCTCCTTTATGGCTCTAATCTGATAGTGGGGTGGTAGATGTCTAGTCTCGTTTATGGCTCTAATCTGATAGTAGTAGTGATGTGGTAGATGTCTAGTCTCCCTTATGGCTCTAATCTGATAGTGGTAGTGGGGTGGTAGATTTCTCCTTTATGGTTCTAATCTGATAGTGGTAGTGGGGTGGTAGATGTCTAGTCTTCCTTATGGCTCTTATCTGATAGTGGTAGTGGGGTGGTAGATGTCTAGTCTCCTTTATGGCTCTAATCTGATAGTGGTAGTGGGGTGATAGATGTATAGTCTCCCTTATGGCTCTAATCTGATAGTGGTCGTGGGGTGATAGATGTTTAGTCTCCTTTATGGCTCTAATCTGATAGTGGTAGTGGGGTGATAGATGTCTAGTCTCCTTTATGGCTCTAATCTGATAGTGGTAGTGGGGTGGTAGATATCTAGTCTCCTTTATGGCTCTAATCTGATAGTGGTAGTGGGGTGGTAGATGTCTAGTCTCCTTTATGGCTCTAATCTGATAGTGGTAGTGGGGTGGTAGATGTCTAGTCTCCTTTATGGCTCTAATCTGATAGTGGTAGTGGGGTGGTAGATGTCTAGTCTCCTTTATGGCTCTAATCTGATAGTGGTAGTGGGGTGGAGATGTCTAGTCTCCCTTATGGCTCTAATCTGATAGTGGTAGTGGGGTGGTAGATGTCTAGTCTCCTTCATGGCTCTAATCTGATAGTGGTAGTGGGGTGATAGATGTCTAGTCTCCTTTATGGCTCTAATCTGATAGTGATAGATGTCTAGTCTCCTTTATGGCTCTAATCTGATAGTGGTAGACGTCTAGTCTCCTTTATGGCTCTAATATGATAGTGGTAGTGGGGTGGTAGATGTCTAGTCTCCTTTATGGCTCTAATCTGATTGTGGTAGTGGGGTGGTAGATGTCTAGTCTCCTTTATGGCTCTAATCTGATAGTGGTCGTGGGGTGGTAGATGTCTAGTCTCCTTTATGGCTCTAATCTGATAGTGGGGTGGTAGATGTCTAGTCTCGTTTATGGCTCTAATCTGATAGTAGTAGTGATGTGGTAGATGTCTAGTCTCCCTTATGGCTCTAATCTGATAGTGGTAGTGGGGTGGTAGATTTCTCCTTTATGGTTCTAATCTGATAGTGGTAGTGGGGTGGTAGATGTCTAGTCTTCCTTATGGCTCTTATCTGATAGTGGTAGTGGGGTGGTAGATGTCTAGTCTCCTTTATGGCTCTAATCTGATAGTGGTAGTGGGGTGATAGATGTATAGTCTCCCTTATGGCTCTAATCTGATAGTGGTCGTGGGGTGATAGATGTTTAGTCTCCTTTATGGGTCTAATCTGATAGTGGTAGTGGGGTGATAGATGTCTAGTCTCCCTTATGGCTCTAATCTGATAGTGGTAGTGGGGTGGTAGATATCTAGTCTCCTTTATGGCTCTAATCTGATAGTGGTAGTGGGGTGGTAGATGTCTAGTCTCCTTTATGGCTCTAATCTGATAGTGGTAGTGGGGTGGTAGATGTCTAGTCTCCTTTATGGCTCTAATCTGATAGTGGTAGTGGGGTGGTAGATGTCTAGTCTCCTTTATGGCTCTAATCTGATAGTGGTAGTGGGGTGGAGATGTCTAGTCTCCCTTATGGCTCTAATCTGATAGTGGTAGTGGGGTGGTAGATGTCTAGTCTCCTTCATGGCTCTAATCTGATAGTGGTAGTGGGGTGATAGATGTCTAGTCTCCTTTATGGCTCTAATCTGATAGTGATAGATGTCTAGTCTCCTTTATGGCTCTAATCTGATAGTGGTAGACGTCTAGTCTCCTTTATGGCTCTAATATGATAGTGGTAGTGGGGTGGTAGATGTCTAGTCTCCATTATGGCTCTAATCTGATAGTGGTAGTGGGGTGGTAGATGTCTAGTCTCCTTTATGGCTCTAATCTGATAGTGGTAGTGGGGTGGTAGATGTCTAGTCTCCTTTTTGGCTCTAATCTGATAGTGGTCGATGTCTAGTCTCCTTTATGGCTCTAATCTGATAGTGGTAGTGGGGTGGTAGATGTCTAGTCTCCTTTATGGCTCTAATCTGATAGTGGTAGTGGGGTGATAGATGTCTAGTCTCCCTTATGGCTCTAATCTGATAGTGGTAGTGGGGTGGTAGATGTCTAGTCTCCTTTTTGGCTCTAATCTGATAGTGGTAGTGGGGTGGTATATGTCTAGTCTCCTTTATGGCTCTAATCTGATTTTGGTAGTGGGGTGGTAGATGTCTAGTCTCCTTTATGGCTCTAATCTGATAGTGGTCGTGGGGTGGTAGATGTCTAGTCTCCTTTATGGCTCTAATCTGATAGTGGGGTGGTAGATGTCTAGTCTCGTTTATGGCTCTAATCTGATAGTAGTAGTGATGTGGTAGATGTCTAGTCTCCCTTATGGCTCTAATCTGATAGTGGTAGTGGGGTGGTAGATTTCTCCTTTATGGTTCTAATCTGATAGTGGTAGTGGGGTGGTAGATGTCTAGTCTTCCTTATGGCTCTTATCTGATAGTGGTAGTGGGGTGGTAGATGTCTAGTCTCCTTTATGGCTCTAATCTGATAGTGGTAGTGGGGTGATAGATGTATAGTCTCCCTTATGGCTCTAATCTGATAGTGGTCGTGGGGTGATAGATGTTTAGTCTCCTTTATGGCTCTAATCTGATAGTGGTAGTGGGGTGATAGATGTCTAGTCTCCTTTATGGCTCTAATCTGATAGTGGTAGATGTCTAGTCTCCTTTATGGCTCTAATCTGATAGTGGTAGTGGGGTGGTAGATGTCTAGTCTCCTTCATGGCTCTAATCTGATAGTGGTAGTGGGGTGATAGATGTCTAGTCTCCTTTATGGCTCTAATCTGATAGTGATAGATGTCTAGTCTCCTTTATGGCTCTAATCTGATAGTGGTCGATGTCTAGTCTCCTTTATGGCTCTAATCTGATAGTGGTAGTGGGGTGGTAGATGTCTAGTCTCCTTTATGGCTCTAATCTGATAGTGGTAGTGGGGTGATAGATGTCTAGTCTCCCTTATGGCTCTAATCTGATAGTGGGGTGGGGTGGTAGATGTCTAGTCTCCTTTTTGGCTCTAATCTGATAGTGGTAGTGGGGTGGTAGATATCTAGTCTCCTTTTTGGCTCTAATCTGATAGTGGTAGTGGGGTGGTATATGTCTAGTCTCCTTTATGGCTCTAATCTGATTTTGGTAGTGGGGTGGTAGATGTCTAGTCTCCTTTATGGCTCTAATCTGATAGTGGTCGTGGGGTGGTAGATGTCTAGTCTCCTTTATGGCTCTAATCTGATAGTGGGGTGGTAGATGTCTAGTCTCGTTTATGGCTCTAATCTGATAGTAGTAGTGATGTGGTAGATGTCTAGTCTCCCTTATGGCTCTAATCTGATAGTGGTAGTGGGGTGGTAGATTTCTCCTTTATGGTTCTAATCTGATAGTGGTAGTGGGGTGGTAGATGTCTAGTCTTCCTTATGGCTCTTATCTGATAGTGGTAGTGGGGTGGTAGATGTCTAGTCTCCTTTATGGCTCTAATCTGATAGTGGTAGTGGGGTGATAGATGTATAGTCTCCCTTATGGCTCTAATCTGATAGTGGTCGTGGGGTGATAGATGTTTAGTCTCCTTTATGGCTCTAATCTGATAGTGGTAGTGGGGTGATAGATGTCTAGTCTCCTTTATGGCTCTAATCTGATAGTGGTAGTGGGGTGGTAGATGTCTAGTCTCCTTTATGGCTCTAATCTGATAGTGGTAGTGGGGTGGTAGATGTCTAGTCTCCTTTATGGCTCTAATCTGATAGTGGTAGTGGGGTGGAGATGTCTAGTCTCCCTTATGGCTCTAATCTGATAGTGGTAGTGGGGTGGTAGATGTCTAGTCTCCTTCATGGCTCTAATCTGATAGTGGTAGTGGGGTGATAGATGTCTAGTCTCCTTTATGGCTCTAATCTGATAGTGATAGATGTCTAGTCTCCTTTATGGCTCTAATCTGATAGTGGTAGACGTCTAGTCTCCTTTATGGCTCTAATATGATAGTGGTAGTGGGGTGGTAGATGTCTAGTCTCCTTTATGGCTCTAATCTGATAGTGGTAGTGGGGTGGTAGATGTCTAGTCTCCTTTATGGCTCTAATCTGATAGTGGTAGTGGGGTGGTAGATGTCTAGTCTCCTTTTTGGCTCTAATCTGATAGTGGTCGATGTCTAGTCTCCTTTATGGCTCTAATCTGATAGTGGTAGTGGGGTGGTAGATGTCTAGTCTCCTTTATGGCTCTAATCTGATAGTGGTAGTGGGGTGATAGATGTCTAGTCTCCCTTATGGCTCTAATCTGATAGTGGTAGTGGGGTGGTAGATGTCTAGTCTCCTTTTTGGCTCTAATCTGATAGTGGTAGTGGGGTGGTATATGTCTAGTCTCCTTTATGGCTCTAATCTGATTTTGGTAGTGGGGTGGTAGATGTCTAGTCTCCTTTATGGCTCTAATCTGATAGTGGTCGTGGGGTGGTAGATGTCTAGTCTCCTTTATGGCTCTAATCTGATAGTGGGGTGGTAGATGTCTAGTCTCGTTTATGGCTCTAATCTGATAGTAGTAGTGATGTGGTAGATGTCTAGTCTCCCTTATGGCTCTAATCTGATAGTGGTAGTGGGGTGGTAGATTTCTCCTTTATGGTTCTAATCTGATAGTGGTAGTGGGGTGGTAGATGTCTAGTCTTCCTTATGGCTCTTATCTGATAGTGGTAGTGGGGTGGTAGATGTCTAGTCTCCTTTATGGCTCTAATCTGATAGTGGTAGTGGGGTGATAGATGTATAGTCTCCCTTATGGCTCTAATCTGATAGTGGTCGTGGGGTGATAGATGTTTAGTCTCCTTTATGGCTCTAATCTGATAGTGGTAGTGGGGTGATAGATGTCTAGTCTCCTTTATGGCTCTAATCTGATAGTGGTAGATGTCTAGTCTCCTTTATGGCTCTAATCTGATAGTGGTAGTGGGGTGGTAGATGTCTAGTCTCCTTCATGGCTCTAATCTGATAGTGGTAGTGGGGTGATAGATGTCTAGTCTCCTTTATGGCTCTAATCTGATAGTGATAGATGTCTAGTCTCCTTTATGGCTCTAATCTGATAGTGGTCGATGTCTAGTCTCCTTTATGGCTCTAATCTGATAGTGGTAGTGGGGTGGTAGATGTCTAGTCTCCTTTATGGCTCTAATCTGATAGTGGTAGTGGGGTGATAGATGTCTAGTCTCCCTTATGGCTCTAATCTGATAGTGGGGTGGGGTGGTAGATGTCTAGTCTCCTTTTTGGCTCTAATCTGATAGTGGTAGTGGGGTGGTAGATATCTAGTCTCCTTTTTGGCTCTAATCTGATAGTGGTAGTGGGGTGGTATATGTCTAGTCTCCTTTATGGCTCTAATCTGATTTTGGTAGTGGGGTGGTAGATGTCTAGTCTCCTTTATGGCTCTAATCTGATAGTGGTCGTGGGGTGGTAGATGTCTAGTCTCCTTTATGGCTCTAATCTGATAGTGGGGTGGTAGATGTCTAGTCTCGTTTATGGCTCTAATCTGATAGTAGTAGTGATGTGGTAGATGTCTAGTCTCCCTTATGGCTCTAATCTGATAGTGGTAGTGGGGTGGTAGATTTCTCCTTTATGGTTCTAATCTGATAGTGGTAGTGGGGTGGTAGATGTCTAGTCTTCCTTATGGCTCTTATCTGATAGTGGTAGTGGGGTGGTAGATGTCTAGTCTCCTTTATGGCTCTAATCTGATAGTGGTAGTGGGGTGATAGATGTATAGTCTCCCTTATGGCTCTAATCTGATAGTGGTCGTGGGGTGATAGATGTTTAGTCTCCTTTATGGCTCTAATCTGATAGTGGTAGTGGGGTGATAGATGTCTAGTCTCCTTTATGGCTCTAATCTGATAGTGGTAGATGTCTAGTCTCCTTTATGGCTCTAATCTGATAGTGGTAGTGGGGTGGTAGATGTCTAGTCTCCTTTATGGCTCTAATCTGATAGTGGTAGTGGGGTGATAGATGTCTAGTCTCCCTTATGTCTCTAATCTGATAGTGGTAGTGGGGTGATATATGTCTAGTCTCCTTTATGGCTCTAATCTGATAGTGGTAGTGGGGTTGTAGATGTCTAGTCTCCTTTATGGCTCTAATCTGATAGTGGTAGATGTCTAGTCTCCTTTATGGCTCTAATCTGATAGTGGTAGATGTCTAGTCTCCTTTATGGCTCTAATCTGATAGTGGTAGTGGGGTGATAGATGTCTAGTCTCCCTTATGGCTCTAATCTGATAGTGGTAGTGGGGTGGTAGATGTCTAGTCTCCTTTTTGGCTCTAATCTGATAGTGGTAGTGGGGTGGTATATGTCTAGTCTCCTTTATGGCTCTAATCTGATTTTGGTAGTGGGGTGGTAGATGTCTAGTCTCCTTTATGGCTCTAATCTGATAGTGGTCGTGGGGTGGTAGATGTCTAGTCTCCTTTATGGCTCTAATCTGATAGTGGGGTGGTAGATGTCTAGTCTCGTTTATGGCTCAAATCTGATAGTAGTAGTGATGTGGTAGATGTCTAGTCTCCCTTATGGCTCTAATCTGATAGTGGTAGTGGGGTGGTAGATTTCTCCTTTATGGTTCTAATCTGATAGTGGTAGTGGGGTGGTAGATGTCTAGTCTTCCTTATGGCTCTTATCTGATAGTGGTAGTGGGGTGGTAGATGTCTAGTCTCCTTTATGGCTCTAATCTGATAGTGGTAGTGGGGTGATAGATGTATAGTCTCCCTTATGGCTCTAATCTGATAGTGGTCGTGGGGTGATAGATGTTTAGTCTCCTTTATGGCTCTAATCTGATAGTGGTAGTGGGGTGATAGATGTCTAGTCTCCTTTATGGCTCTAATCTGATAGTGGTAGATGTCTAGTCTCCTTTATGGCTCTAATCTGATAGTGGTAGTGGGGTGATATATGTCTAGTCTCCCTTATGGCTCTAATCTGATAGTGGTAGTGGGGTGGTAGATATCTAGTCTCCTTTATGGCTCTAATCTGATAGTGGTAGTGGGGTGGTAGATGTCTAGTCTCCTTTATGGCTCTAATCTGATAGTGGTAGATGTCTAGTCTCCTTTATGGCTCTAATCTGATAGTTGTCGATGAATAGCCTCCTTTATGGCTCTAATCTGATAGTGGTAGTGGGGTGATAGATGTCTAGTCTCCTTTATGGCTCTAATTTGATAGTGGTAGATGTCTAGTCTCCTTTATGGCTCTAATCTGATAGTGGTAGTGGGGTGGTAGATGTCTAGTCACCTTTATGGCTCTAATCTGATAGTGGTCGATGTCTAGTCTCCTTTATGGCTCTAATCTGATAGTGGTAGTGGGGTGGTAGATGTCTAGTCTCCTTTATGGCTCTAATCTGATAGTGGTAGTGGGGTGATAGATGTCTACTCCTTTATGGCTCTAATTTGATAGTGGTAGATGTCTAGTCTCCTTTATGGCTCTTATCTGATAGTGGTAGTGGGGTGGTAGATGTCTAGTCTCCCTTATGGCTCTAATCTGATAGTGGTAGTGGGGTGGTAGATGTCTAGTCACCTTTATGGCTCTAATCTGATAGTGGTCAATGTCTAGTCTCCTTTATGGCTCTAATCTGATAGTGGTAGTGGGGTGGTAGATGTCTAGTCTCCTTTATGGCTCTAATCTGATAGTGGTAGTGGGGTGATAGATGTCTAGTCTCCCTTATGGCTCTAATCTGATAGTGGTAGTGGGTTGGTAGATGTCTAGTCTCCTTTTTGGCTCTAATCTGATAGTGGTAGTGGGGTGGTATATGTCTAGTCTCCTTTATGGTTCTAATCTGATAGTGGTAGTGGGGTGGTAGATGTCTAGTCACCTTTATGGCTCTAATCTGATAGTGGTCGATGTCTAGTCTCCTTTATGGCTCTAATCTGATAGTGGTAGTGGGGTGGTAGATGTCTAGTCTCCTTTATGGCTCTAATCTGATAGTGGTAGTGGGTTGGTAGATGTCTAGTCACCTTTATGGCTCTAATCTGATAGTGGTCGATGTCTAGTCTCCTTTATGGCTCTAATCTGATAGTGGTAGTGGGGTGGTAGATGTCTAGTCTCTTTTATGGCTCTAATCTGATAGTGGTAGTGGGGTGATAGATGTATAGTCTCCCTTATGGCTCTAATCTGATAGTGGTAGTGGGGTGGTAGATGTCTAGTCTCCCTTATGGCTCTAATCTAATAGTGGTAGTGGGGTGGTAGATGTCTAGTCTCCTTTATGGCTCTAATCTGATAGTGGTCGTGGGGTGGTAGATGTCTAGTCTCCTTTATGGCTCTAATCTGATAGTGGGGTGGTAGATGTCTAGTCTCGTTTATGGCTCTAATCTGATAGTAGTAGTGATGTGGTAGATGTCTAGTCTCCGTTATGGCTCTAATCTGATAGTGGTAGTGGGATGGTAGATTTCTCCTTTATGGTTCTAATCTGATAGTGGTAGTGGGGTGGTAGATGTCTAGTCTTCCTTATGGCTCTAATCTGATAGTGGTAGTGGGGTGATAGATGTCTAGTCTCCCTTATGGCTCTAATCTGATAGTGGTCGTGGGGTGATAGATGTTTAGTCTCCTTTATGGCTCTAATCTGATAGTGGTAGTGGGGTGATAGATGTCTAGTCTCCTTTATGGCTCTAATCTGATAGTGGTAGATGTCTAGTCTCCTTTATGGCTCTAATCGGATAGTGGTAGTGGGGTGGTAGATGTCTAGTCTCCTTTATGGCTCTAATCTGATTGTGGTAGTGGGGTGGTAGATGTCTAGTCTTCCTTATGGCTCTTATCTGAGAGTGGTAATGGGGTGGTAGATGTCTAGTCTCCTTTATGGCTCTAATCTGATAGTGGTAGTGGGGTGATGGATGTATAGTCTCCCTTATGGCTCTAATCTGATAGTGGTCGTGGGGTGATAGATGTTTAGTCTCCTTTATGGCTCTAATCTGATAGTGGTAGTGGGGTGATAGATGTCTAATCTCCTTTATGGCTCTAATCTGATAGTGGTAGATGTTTAGTCTCCTTTATGGCTCTAATCTGATAGTGGTAGTGGGGTGGTAGATGTCTAGTCTCCTTTATGGCTCTAATCTGATAGTGGTAGTGGGGTGGTAGATGTCTAGTCACCTTTATGGCTCTAATCTGATAGTGGTCGATGTCTAGTCTCCCTTATGGCTCTAATCTGATAGTGGTAGTGGGGTGATAGATGTCTAGTCTCCTTTATGGCTCTAATCTGATAGTGGTAGTGGGGTTGTAGATGTCTAGTCTCCTTTATGGCTCTAATCTGATAGTGGTAGATGTCTAGTCTCCTTTATGGCTCTAATCTGATAGTGGTAGATGTCTAGTCTCCTTTATGGCTCTAATCTGATAGTGGTAGTGGGGTGATAGATGTCTAGTCTCCTTTTTGGCTCTAATCTGATAGTGGTAGTGGGGTGGTATATGTCTAGTCTCCTTTATGGCTCTAATCTGATTTTGGTAGTGGGGTGGTAGATGTCTAGTCTCCTTTATGGCTCTAATCTGATAGTGGTCGTGGGGTGGTAGATGTCTAGTCTCCTTTATGGCTCTAATCTTATAGTGGCGTGGTAGATGTCTAGTCTCGTTTATGGCTCTAATCTGATAGTAGTAGTGATGTGGTAGATGTCTAGTCTCCCTTATGGCTCTAATCTGATAGTGGTAGTGGGGTGGTAGATTTCTCCTTTATGGTTCTAATCTGATAGTGGTAGTGGGGTGGTAGATGTCTAGTCTTCCTTATGGCTCTTATCTGATAGTGGTAGTGGGGTGGTATATGTCTAGTCTCCTTTATGGCTCTAATCTGATAGTGGTAGTGGGGTGATAGATGTATAGTCTCCCTTATGGCTCTAATCTGATAGTGGTCGTGGGGTGATAGATGTTTAGTCTCCTTTATGGCTCTAATCTGATAGTGGTAGTGGGGTGATAGATGTCTAGTCTCCTTTATGGCTCTAATCTGATAGTGGTAGATGTCTAGTCTCCTTTATGGCTCTAATCTGATAGTGGTAGTGGGGTGGTAGATGTCTAGTCTCCTTTATGGCTCTAATCTGATAGTGGTAGTGGGGTGATAGATGTCTAGTCTCCCTTATGTCTCTAATCTGATAGTGGTAGTGGGGTGATAGATGTCTAGTCTCCTTTATGGCTCTAATCTGATAGTGGTAGTGGGGTTGTAGATGTCTAGTCTCCTTTATGGCTCTAATCTGATAGTGGTAGATGTCTAGTCTCCTTTATAGCTCTAATCTGATAGTGGTAGATGTCTAGTCTCCTTTATGGCTCTAATCTGATAGTGGTAGTGGGGTGATAGATGTCTAGTCTCCCTTATGGCTCTAATCTGATAGTGGTAGTGGGGTGGTAGATATCTAGTCTCCTTTATGGCTCTAATCTGATAGTGGTAGTGGGGTGGTAGATGTCTAGTCTCCTTTATGGCTCTAATCTGATAGTGGTAGTGGGGTGGTAGATGTCTAGTCTCCTTTATGGCTCTAATCTGATAGTGGTAGTGGGGTGATAGATGTCTAGTCTCCTTTATGGCTCTAATCTGATAGTGGTAGATGTCTAGTCTCCTTTATGGCTCTAATCTGATAGTTGTCGATGAATAGCCTCCTTTATGGCTCTAATCTGATAGTGGTAGTGGGGTGATAGATGTCTAGTCTCCTTTATGGCTCTAATTTGATAGTGGTAGATGTCTAGTCTCCTTTATGGCTCTAATCTGATAGTGGTAGTGGGGTGGTAGATGTCTAGTCTCCTTTATGGCTCTAATCTGATAGTGGTAGTGGGGTGGTCGATGTCTAGTATCCTTTATGGCTCTAATCTGATAGTGGTAGTGGGGTGGTAGATGTCTAGTCTCCTTTATGGCTCTAATCTGATAGTGGTAGTGGGGTGGTAGATGTCTAGTCTCCCTTATGGCTCTAATCTGATAGTGGTAGTGGGGTGGTAGATGTCTAGTCACCTTTATGGCTCTAATCTGATAGTGGTCGATGTCTAGTCTCCTTTATGGCTCTAATCTGATAGTGGTAGTGGGGTGGTAGATGTCTAGTCTCCTTTATGGCTCTAATCTGATAGTGGTAGTGGGGTGATAGATGTCTAGTCTCCCTTATGGCTCTAATCTGATAGTGGTAGTGGGGTGGTAGATGTCTAGTCTCCTTTTTGGCTCTAATCTGATAGTGGTAGTGGGGTGGTATATGTCTAGTCTCCTTTATGGCTCTAATCTGATAGTGGTAGTGGGGTGGTAGATGTCTAGTCCCCTTTATGGCTCTAATCTGATAGTGGTAGATGTCTAGTCTCCTTTCTGGCTCTAATCTGATAGTGGTAGTGGGGTGGTAGATGTCTAGTCTCCTTTATGGCTCTAATCTGATAGTGGTAGTGGGGTGGTAGATGTCTAGTCACCTTTATGGCTCTAATCTGATAGTGGTCGATGTCTAGTCTCCTTTATGGCTCTAATCTGATAGTGGTAGTGGGGTGGTAGATGTCTAGTCTCTTTTATGGCTCTAATCTGATAGTGGTAGTGGGGTGATAGATGTATAGTCTCCCTTATGGCTCTAATCTGATAGTGGTCGTGGGGTGGTAGATGTCTAGTCTCCTTTTTGGCTCTAATCTGATTTTGGGGTGGTAGATGTCTAGTCTCGTTTATGGCTCTAATCTGATAGTAGTAGTGATGTGGTAGATGTCTAGTCTCCCTTATGGCTCTAATCTGATAGTGGTAGTGGGATGGTAGATTTCTCCTTTATGGTTCTAATCTGATAGTGGTAGTGGGGTGGTAGATGTCTAGTCTTCCTTATGGCTCTAATCTGATAGTGGTAGTGGGGTGGTAGATGTCTAGTCTCCTTTATGGCTCTAATCTGATAGTGGTAGTGGGGTGATAGATGTCTAGTCTCCCTTATGGCTCTAATCTGATAGTGGTCGTGGGGTGATAGATGTTTAGTCTCCTTTATGGCTCTAATCTGATAGTGGTAGTGGGGTTGTAGATGTCTAGTCTCCTTTATGGCTCTAATCTGATAGTGGTAGATGTCTAGTCTCCTTTATAGCTCTAATCTGATTTATATAGTGCTAGTGGTAGATGTCTAGTCTCCTTTATGGCTCTAATCTGATAGTGGTAGTGGGGTGATAGATGTCTAGTCTCCCTTATGGCTCTAATCTGATAGTGGTAGTGGGGTGGTAGATATCTAGTCTCCTTTATGGCTCTAATCTGATAGTGGTAGTGGGGTGGTAGATGTCTAGTCTCCTTTATGGCTCTAATCTGATAGTGGTAGTGGGGTGGTAGATGTCTAGTCTCCTTTATGGCTCTAATCTGATAGTGGTAGTGGGGTGATAGATGTCTAGTCTCCTTTATGGCTCTAATCTGATAGTGGTAGATGTCTAGTCTCCTTTATGGCTCTAATCTGATAGTTGTCGATGAATAGCCTCCTTTATGGCTCTAATCTGATAGTGGTAGTGGGGTGATAGATGTCTAGTCTCCTGTATGGCTCTAATTTGATAGTGGTAGATGTCTAGTCTCCTTTATGGATCTAATCTGATAGTGGTAGTGGGGTGGTAGATGTCTAGTCACCTTTATGGCTCTAATCTGATAGTGGTCGATGTCTAGTATCCTTTATGGCTCTAATCTGATAGTGGTAGTGGGGTGGTAGATGTCTAGTCTCCTTTATGGCTCTAATCTGATAGTGGTAGTGGGGTGGTAGATGTCTAGTCTCCCTTATGGCTCTAATCTGATAGTGGTAGTGGGGTGGTAGATGTCTAGTCACCTTTATGGCTCTAATCTGATAGTGGTCGATGTCTAGTCTCCTTTATGGCTCTAATCTGATAGTGGTAGTGGGGTGGTAGATGTCTAGTCTCCTTTATGGCTCTAATCTGATAGTGGTAGTGGGGTGATATATGTCTAGTCTCCCTTATGGCTCTAATCTGATAGTGGTAGTGGGTTGGTAGATGTCTAGTCTCCTTTTTGGCTCTAATCTGATAGTGGTAGTGGGGTGGTATATGTCTAGTCTCCTTTATGGCTCTAATCTGATAGTGGTAGTGGGGTGGTAGATGTCTAGTCTCCTTTATGGCTCTAATCTGATAGTGGTCGATGTCTAGTCTCCTTTATGGCTCTAATCTGATAGTGGTAGTGGGGTGGTAGATGTCTAGTCTCCTTTATGGCTCTAATCTGATAGTGGTAGTGGGGTGGTAGATGTCTAGTCACCTTTATGGCTCTAATCTGATAGTGGTCGATGTCTAGTCTCCTTTATGGCTCTAATCTGATAGTGGTAGTGGGGTGGTAGATGTCTAGTCTCTTTTATGGCTCTAATCTGATAGTGGTAGTGGGGTGATAGATGTATAGTCTCCCTTATGGCTCTAATCTGATAGTGGTAGTGGGGTGGTAGATGTCTAGTCTCCTTTTTGGCTCTAATCTGATAGTGGTAGTGGGGTGGTATATGTCTAGTCTCCTTTATGGCTCTAATCTAATAGTGGTAGTGGGGTGGTAGATGTCTAGTCTCCTTTATGGCTCTAATCTGATAGTGGTCGTGGGGTGGTAGATGTCTAGTCTCCTTTTTGGCTCTAATCTGATTTTGGGGTGGTAGATGTCTAGTCTCGTTTATGGCTCTAATCTGATAGTAGTAGTGATGTGGT
This sequence comes from Salvelinus alpinus, assembly GCF_045679555.1. Taxonomy (NCBI): domain Eukaryota; kingdom Metazoa; phylum Chordata; class Actinopteri; order Salmoniformes; family Salmonidae; genus Salvelinus; species Salvelinus alpinus. Next base: position 62,390,756 of record NC_092097.1, read on the forward strand.
AGATGTCTAGTCTCCCTTATGGCTCTAATCTGATAGTGGTAGTGGGATGGTAGATTTCTCCTTTATGGTTCTAATCTGATAGTGGTAGTGGGGTGGTAGATGTCTAGTCTTCTTTATGGCTCTAATCTGAAAGTGGAAGTGGGGTGGTAGATGTCTAGTCTCCTTTATGGCTCTAATCTGATAGTGGTAGTGGGGTGATATATGTCTAGTCTCCCTTATGGCTCTAATCTGATAGTGGTAGTGGGGTGGTAGATGTCTAGTCTCCTTTATGGCTCTAATCTGATAGTGGTAGTGGGGTGGTAGATGTCTAGTCTCCTTTATGGCTCTAATCCGATAGTGGTAGATGTCTAGTCTCCTTTATGGCTCTAATCGGATAGTGGTAGTGGGGTGGTAGATGTCTAGTCTCCTTTATGGCTCTAATCTGATTGTGGTAGTGGGGTGGTAGATGTCTAGTCTTCCTTATGGCTCTTATCTGATAGTGGTAGTGGGGTGGTAGATGTCTAGTCTCCTTTATGGCTCTAATCTGATAGTGGTAGTGGGGTGATGGATGTATAGTCTCCCTTATGGCTCTAATCTGATAGTGGTAGTGGGGTGATAGATGTTTAGTCTCCTTTATGGCTCTAATCTGATAGTGGTAGTGGGGTGATAGATGTCTAATCTCCTTTATGGCTCTAATCTGATAGTGGTAGATGTCTAGTCTCCTTTCTGGCTCTAATCTGATAGTGGGGGGGGTAGATGTCTAGTCTCCTTTATGGCTCTAATCTGATAGTGGTAGTGGGGTGTTAGATGTCTAGTTACCTTTATGGCTCTAATCTGATAGTGGTCGATGTCTAGTCTCCCTTATGGCTCTAATCTGATAGTGGTAGTGGGGTGATAGATGTCTAGTCTCCTTTATGGCTCTAATCTGATAGTGGTAGTGGGGTTGTAGATGTCTAGTCTCCTTTATGGCTCTAATCTGATAGTGGTAGATGTCTAGTCTCCTTTATGGCTCTAATCTGATAGTGGTAGATGTCTAGTCTCCTTTATGGCTCTAATCTGATAGTTGTCGGTGAATAGCCTCCTTTATGGCTCTAATCTGATAGTGGTAGTGGGGTGATAGATGTCTAGTCTCCTTTATGGCTCTAATTTGATAGTGGTCGATGTCTAGTCTCCTTTATGGCTCTAATCTGATAGTGGTAGTGGGGTGGTAGATGTCTAGTCTCCTTTATGGCTCTAATCTGATAGTGGTAGTGGGGTGATAGATGTCTACTCCTTTATGGCTCTAATTTGATAGTGGTAGATGTCTAGTCTCCTTTATGGCTCTAATCTGATAGTGGTAGTGGGGTGGTAGATGTCTAGTCTCCCTTATGGCTCTAATCTGATAGTGGTAGTGGGGTGGTAGATGTCTAGTCTCCTTTATGGCTCTAATCTGATTGTGGTAGTGGGGTGGTAGATGTCTAGTCTTCTTTATGGCTCTTATCTGATAGTGGTAGTGGGGTGGTAGATGTCTAGTCTCCTTCATGGCTCTAATCTGATAGTGGTAGATGTCTAGTCTCCTTTATGGCTCTAATCTGATAGTGGTAGTGGGGTGGTAGAGGTCTAGTCACCTTTATGGCTCTAATCTGATAGTGGTCGATGTCTAGTCTCCTTTATGGCTCTAATCTGATAGTGGTAGTGGGGTGGTAGATGTCTAGTCTCCTTTATGGCTCTAATCTGATAGTGGTAGTGGGGTGATAGATGTCTACTCCTTTATGGCTCTAATTTGATAGTGGTAGATGTCTAGTCTCCTTTATGGCTCTAATCTGATAGTGGTAGTGGGGTGGTAGATGTCTAGTCTCCCTTATGGCTCTAATCTGATAGTGGTAGTGGGGTGGTAGATGTCTAGTCTCCTTTATGGCTCTAATCTGATTGTGGTAGTGGGGTGGTAGATGTCTAGTCTTCCTTATGGCTCTTATCTGATAGTGGTAGTGGGGTGGTAGATGTCTAGTCTCCCTTATGGCTCTAATCTGATAGTGGTAGTGGGGTGATAGATGTCTAGTCTCCTTTATGGCTCTAATCTGATAGTGGTAGTGGGGTTGTAGATGTCTAGTCTCCTTTATGGCTCTAATCTGATAGTGGTAGATGTCTAGTCTCCTTTATGGCTCTAATCTGATAGTGGTAGATGTCTAGTCTCCTTTATGGCTCTAATCTGATAGTGGTAGTGGGGTGATAGATGTCTAGTCTCCCTTATGGCTCTAATCTGATAGTGGTAGTGGGGTGGTAGATATCTAGTCTCCTTTATGGCTCTAATCTGATAGTGGTAGTGGGGTGGTAGATGTCTAGTCTCCTTTATGGCTCTAATCTGATAGTGGTAGTGGGGTGGTAGATGTTTAGTCTCCTTTATGGCTCTAATCTGATAGTGGTAGTGGGGTGGTAGATGTCTAGTCTCCCTTATGGCTCTAATCTGATAGTGGTAGTGGGGTGGTAGATGTCTAGTCTCCTTTATGGCTCTATTCTGATAGTGGTAGTGGGGTGATAGATGTCTAGTCTCCTTTATGGCTCTAATCTGATAGTGGTAGATGTCTAGTCTCCTTTATGGCTCTAATCTGATAGTTGTCGATGAATAGCCTCCTTTATGGCTCTAATCTGATAGTGGTAGTGGGGTGGTAGATGTCTAGTCTCCCTTATGGCTCTAATCTGATAGTGGTAGTGGGGTGGTAGATGTCTAGTCACCTTTATGGCTCTAATCTGATAGTGGTCGATGTCTAGTCTCCTTTATGGCTCTAATCTGATAGTGGTAGTGGGGTGGTAGATGTCTAGTCTCCTTTATGGCTCTAATCTGATAGTGGTAGTGGGGTGATAGATGTCTAGTCTCCCTTATGGCTCTAATCTGATAGTGGTAGTGGGTTGGTAGATGTCTAGTCTCCTTTTTGGCTCTAATCTGATAGTGGTAGTGGGGTGGTATATGTCTAGTCTCCTTTATGGCTCTAATCTGATAGTGGTAGTGGGGTGGTAGATGTCTAGTCACCTTTATGGCTCTAATCTGATAGTGGTCGATGTCTAGTCTCCTTTATGGCTCTAATCTGATAGTGGTAGTGGGGTGGTAGATGTCTAGTCTCCTTTATGGCTCTAATCTGATAGTGGTAGTGGGGTGGTAGATGTCTAGTCACCTTTATGGCTCTAATCTGATAGTGGTCGATGTCTAGTCTCCTTTATGGCTCTAATCTGATAGTGGTAGTGGGGTGGTAGATGTCTAGTCTCTTTTATGGCTCTAATCTGATAGTGGTAGTGGGGTGATAGATGTATAGTCTCCCTTATGGCTCTAATCTGATAGTGGTAGTGGGGTGATAGATGTCTAGTCTCCTTTATGGCTCTAATCTGATAGTGGTAGTGGGGTGGTAGATGTCTAGTCTCCTTTATGGCTCTAATCTAATAGTGGTAGTGGGGTGGTAGATGTCTAGTCTCCTTTATGGCTCTAATCTGATAGTGGTCGTGGGGTGGTAGATGTCTAGTCTCCTTTTTGGCTCTAATCTGATTTTGGGGTGGTAGATGTCTAGTCTCGTTTATGGCTCTAATCTGATAGTAGTAGTGATGTGGTAGATGTCTAGTCTCCCTTATGGCTCTAATCTGATAGTGGTAGTGGGATGGTAGATTTCTCCTTTATGGTTCTAATCTGATAGTGGTAGTGGGGTGGTAGATGTCTAGTCTTCCTTATGGCTCTAATCTGATAGTGGTAGTGGGGTGGTAGATGTCTAGTCTCCTTTATGGCTCTAATCTGATAGTGGTAGTGGGGTGATAGATGTCTAGTCTCCCTTATGGCTCTAATCTGATAGTGGTAGTGGGGTGATAGATGTTTAGTCTCCTTTATGGCTCTAATCTGATAGTGGTAGTGGGGTTGTAGATGTCTAGTCTCCTTTATGGCTCTAATCTGATAGTGGTAATGGGGTGGTAGATGTCTAGTCTCCTTTATAGCTCTAATCTGATAGTGGTAGATGTCTAGTCTCCTTTATGGCTCTAATCTGATAGTGGTAGTGGGGTGATAGATGTCTAGTCTCCCTTATGGCTCTAATCTGATAGTGGTAGTGGGGTGGTAGATATCTAGTCTCCTTTATGGCTCTAATCTGATAGTGGTAGTGGGGTGGTAGATGTCTAGTCTCCTTTATGGCTCTAATCTGATAGTGGTAGTGGGGTGGTAGATGTCTAGTCTCCTTTATGGCTCTAATCTGATAGTGGTAGTGGGGTGATAGATGTCTAGTCTCCTTTATGGCTCTAATCTGATAGTGGTAGATGTCTAGTCTCCTTTATGGCTCTAATCTGATAGTTGTCGATGAATAGCCTCCTTTATGGCTCTAATCTGATAGTGGTAGTGGGGTGATAGATGTCTAGTCTCCTGTATGGCTCTAATTTGATAGTGGTAGATGTCTAGTCTCCTTTATGGATCTAATCTGATAGTGGTAGTGGGGTGGTAGATGTCTAGTCACCTTTATGGCTCTAATCTGATAGTGGTCGATGTCTAGTATCCTTTATGGCTCTAATCTGATAGTGGTAGTGGGGTGGTAGATGTCTAGTCTCCTTTATGGCTCTAATCTGATAGTGGTAGTGGGGTGGTAGATGTCTAGTCTCCCTTATGGCTCTAATCTGATAGTGGTAGTGGGGTGGTAGATGTCTAGTCACCTTTATGGCTCTAATCTGATAGTGGTCGATGTCTAGTCTCCTTTATGGCTCTAATCTGATAGTGGTAGTGGGGTGGTAGATGTCTAGTCTCCTTTATGGCTCTAATCTGATAGTGGTAGTGGGGTGATATATGTCTAGTCTCCCTTATGGCTCTAATCTGATAGTGGTAGTGGGTTGGTAGATGTCTAGTCTCCCTTATGGCTCTAATCTGATAGTGGTAGTGGGTTGGTAGATGTCTAGTCTCCTTTTTGGCTCTAATCTGATAGTGGTAGTGGGGTGGTATATGTCTAGTCTCCTTTATGGCTCTAATCTGATAGTGGTAGTGGGGTGGTAGATGTCTAGTCACCTTTATGGCTCTAATCTGATAGTGGTCGATGTCTAGTCTCCTTTATGGCTCTAATCTGATAGTGGTAGTGGGGTGGTAGATGTCTAGTCTCCTTTATGGCTCTAATCTGATAGTGGTAGTGGGGTGGTAGATGTCTAGTCACCTTTATGGCTCTAATCTGATAGTGGTCGATGTCTAGTCTCCTTTATGGCTCTAATCTGATAGTGGTAGTGGGGTGGTAGATGTCTAGTCTCTTTTATGGCTCTAATCTGATAGTGGTAGTGGGGTGATAGATGTATAGTCTCCCTTATGGCTCTAATCTGATAGTGGTAGTGGGGTGGTAGATGTCTAGTCTCCTTTTTGGCTCTAATCTGATAGTGGTAGTGGGGTGGTATATGTCTAGTCTCCTTTATGGCTCTAATCTAATAGTGGTAGTGGGGTGGTAGATGTCTAGTCTCCTTTATGGCTCTAATCTGATAGTGGTCGTGGGGTGGTAGATGTCTAGTCTCCTTTTTGGCTCTAATCTGATTTTGGGGTGGTAGATGTCTAGTCTCGTTTATGGCTCTAATCTGATAGTAGTAGTGATGTGGTAGATGTCTAGTCTCCCTTATGGCTCTAATCTGATAGTGGTAGTGGGATGGTAGATTTCTCCTTTATGGTTCTAATCTGATAGTGGTAGTGGGGTGGTAGATGTCTAGTCTTCCTTATGGCTCTAATCTGATAGTGGTAGTGGGGTGGTAGATGTCTAGTCTCCTTTATGGCTCTAATCTGATAGTGGTAGTGGGGTGATATATGTCTAGTCTCCCTTATGGCTCTAATCTGATAGTGGTAGTGGGGTGATAGATGTCTAGTCTCCTTTATGGCTCTAATCTGATAGTGGTAGTGGGGTGATAGATGTCTAGTCTCCTTTATGGCTCTAATCCGATAGTGGTAGATGTCTAGTCTCCTTTATGGCTCTAATCGGATAGTGGTAGTGGGGTGGTAGATGTCTAGTCTCCTTTATGGCTCTAATCTGATTGTGGTAGTGGGGTGGTAGATGTCTAGTCTCCCTTATGGCTCTTATCTGATAGTGGTAGTGGGGTGGTAGATGTCTAGTCTCCTTTATGGCTCTAATCTGATAGTGGTAGTGGGGTGATGGATGTATAGTCTCCCTTATGGCTCTAATCTGATAGTGGTAGTGGGGTGATAGATGTCTAGTCTCCTTTATGGCTCTAATCTGATAGTGGTAGTGGGGTTGTAGATGTCTAGTCTCCTTTATGGCTCTAATCTGATAGTGGTAGATGTCTAGTCTCCTTTATAGCTCTAATCTGATAGTGGTAGATGTCTAGTCTCCTTTATGGCTCTAATCTGATAGTGGTAGTGGGGTGATAGATGTCTAGTCTCCCTTATGGCTCTAATCTGATAGTGGTAGTGGGGTGGTAGATATCTAGTCTCCTTTATGGCTCTAATCTGATAGTGGTAGTGGGGTGGTAGATGTCTAGTCTCCTTTATGGCTCTAATCTGATAGTGGTAGTGGGGTGGTAGATGTCTAGTCTCCTTTATGGCTCTAATCTGATAGTGGTAGTGGGGTGATAGATGTCTAGTCTCCTTTATGGCTCTAATCTGATAGTGGTAGATGTCTAGTCTCCTTTATGGCTCTAATCTGATAGTTGTCGATGAATAGCCTCCTTTATGGCTCTAATCTGATAGTGGTAGTGGGGTGATAGATGTCTAGTCTCCTGTATGGCTCTAATTTGATAGTGGTAGATGTCTAGTCTCCTTTATGGATCTAATCTGATAGTGGTAGTGGGGTGGTAGATGTCTAGTCACCTTTATGGCTCTAATCTGATAGTGGTCGATGTCTAGTATCCTTTATGGCTCTAATCTGATAGTGGTAGTGGGGTGGTAGATGTCTAGTCTCCTTTATGGCTCTAATCTGATAGTGGTAGTGGGGTGGTAGATGTCTAGTCTCCCTTATGGCTCTAATCTGATAGTGGTAGTGGGGTGGTAGATGTCTAGTCACCTTTATGGCTCTAATCTGATAGTGGTCGATGTCTAGTCTCCTTTATGGCTCTAATCTGATAGTGGTAGTGGGGTGGTAGATGTCTAGTCTCCTTTATGGCTCTAATCTGATAGTGGTAGTGGGGTGATATATGTCTAGTCTCCCTTATGGCTCTAATCTGATAGTGGTAGTGGGTTGGTAGATGTCTAGTCTCCCTTATGGCTCTAATCTGATAGTGGTAGTGGGTTGGTAGATGTCTAGTCTCCTTTTTGGCTCTAATCTGATAGTGGTAGTGGGGTGGTATATGTCTAGTCTCCTTTATGGCTCTAATCTGATAGTGGTAGTGGGGTGGTAGATGTCTAGTCACCTTTATGGCTCTAATCTGATAGTGGTCGATGTCTAGTCTCCTTTATGGCTCTAATCTGATAGTGGTAGTGGGGTGGTAGATGTCTAGTCTCCTTTATGGCTCTAATCTGATAGTGGTAGTGGGGTGGTAGATGTCTAGTCACCTTTATGGCTCTAATCTGATAGTGGTCGATGTCTAGTCTCCTTTATGGCTCTAATCTGATAGTGGTAGTGGGGTGGTAGATGTCTAGTCTCTTTTATGGCTCTAATCTGATAGTGGTAGTGGGGTGATAGATGTATAGTCTCCCTTATGGCTCTAATCTGATAGTGGTAGTGGGGTGGTAGATGTCTAGTCTCCTTTTTGGCTCTAATCTGATAGTGGTAGTGGGGTGGTATATGTCTAGTCTCCTTTATGGCTCTAATCTAATAGTGGTAGTGGGGTGGTAGATGTCTAGTCTCCTTTATGGCTCTAATCTGATAGTGGTCGTGGGGTGGTAGATGTCTAGTCTCCTTTTTGGCTCTAATCTGATTTTGGGGTGGTAGATGTCTAGTCTCGTTTATGGCTCTAATCTGATAGTAGTAGTGATGTGGTAGATGTCTAGTCTCCCTTATGGCTCTAATCTGATAGTGGTAGTGGGATGGTAGATTTCTCCTTTATGGTTCTAATCTGATAGTGGTAGTGGGGTGGTAGATGTCTAGTCTTCCTTATGGCTCTAATCTGATAGTGGTAGTGGGGTGGTAGATGTCTATTCTCCTTTATGGCTCTAATCTGATAGTGGTAGTGGGGTGATATATGTCTAGTCTCCCTTATGGCTCTAATCTGATAGTGGTCGTGGGGTGATAGATGTTTAGTCTCCTTTATGGCTCTAATCTGATAGTGGTAGTGGGGTGATAGATGTCTAGTCTCCTTTATGGCTCTAATCCGATAGTGGTAGATGTCTAGTCTCCTTTATGGCTCTAATCTGATAGTGGTAGTGGGGTGGTAGATGTCTAGTCTCCTTTATGGCTCTAATCTGATTGTGGTAGTGGGGTGGTAGATGTCTAGTCTCCCTTATGGCTCTAATCTGATAGTGGTAGTGGGGTGGTAGATGTCTAGTCTCCTTTATGGCTCTAATCTGATAGTGGTAGTGGGGTGATGGATGTCTAGTCTCCTTTATGGCTCTAATCTGATAGTGGTCGTGGGGTGATAGATGTTTAGTCTCCTTTATGGCTCTAATCTGATAGTGGTAGTGGGGTGATAGATGTCTAATCTCCTTTATGGCTCTAATCTGATAGTGGTAGATGTCTAGTCTCCTTTATGGCTCTAATCTGATAGTGGTAGTGGGGTGGTAGATGTCTAGTCTCCTTTATGGCTCTAATTTGATAGTGGTAGTGGGGTGTTAGATGTCTAGTTACCTTTATGGCTCTAATCTGATAGTGGTCGATGTCTAGTCTCCCTTATGGCTCTAATCTGATAGTGGTAGTGGGGTGATAGATGTCTAGTCTCCTTTATGGCTCTAATCTGATAGTGGTAGTGGGGTTGTAGATGTCTAGTCTCCTTTATGGCTCTAATCTGATAGTGGTAGATGTCTAGTCTCCTTTATGGCTCTAATCTGATAGTGGTAGATGTCTAGTCTCCTTTATGGCTCTAATCTGATAGTTGTCGGTGAATAGCCTCCTTTATGGCTCTAATCTGATAGTGGTAGTGGGGTGATAGATGTCTAGTCTCCTTTATGGCTCTAATTTGATAGTGGTCGATGTCTAGTCTCCTTTATGGCTCTAATCTGATAGTGGTAGTGGGGTGGTAGATGTCTAGCCTCCTTTATGGCTCTAATCTGATAGTGGTAGTGGGGTGATAGATGTCTACTCCTTTATGGCTCTAATTTGATAGTGGTAGATGTCTAGTCTCCTTTATGGCTCTAATCTGATAGTGGTAGTGGGGTGGTAGATGTCTAGTCTCCCTTATGGCTCTAATCTGATAGTGGTAGTGGGGTGGTAGATGTCTAGTCTCCTTTATGGCTCTAATCTGATTGTGGTAGTGGGGTGGTAGATGTCTAGTCTTCCTTATGGCTCTTATCTGATAGTGGTAGTGGGGTGGTAGATGTCTAGTCTCCTTTATGGCTCTAATCTGATAGTGGTAGATGTCTAGTCTCCTTTATGGCTCTAATCTGATAGTGGTAGTGGGGTGGTAGAGGTCTAGTCACCTTTATGGCTCTAATCTGATAGTGGTAGTGGGGTGGTAGATGTCTAGTCTCCTTTATGGCTCTAATCTGATAGTGGTAGTGGGGTGATAGATGTCTACTCCTTTATGGCTCTAATTTGATAGTGGTAGATGTCTAGTCTCCTTTATGGCTCTAATCTGATAGTGGTAGTGGGGTGGTAGATGTCTAGTCTCCCTTATGGCTCTAATCTGATAGTGGTAGTGGGGTGGTAGATGTCTAGTCTCCTTTATGGCTCTAATCTGATTGTGGTAGTGGGGTGGTAGATGTCTAGTCTTCCTTATGGCTCTTATCTGATAGTGGTAGTGGTGGGTAGATGTCTAGTCTCCCTTATGGCTCTAATCTGATAGTGGTAGTGGGGTGATAGATGTCTAGTCTCCTTTATGGCTCTAATCTGATAGTGGTAGTGGGGTTGTAGATGTCTAGTCTCCTTTATGGCTCTAATCTGATAGTGGTAGATGTCTAGTCTCCTTTATGGCTCTAATCTGATAGTGGTAGATGTCTAGTCTCCTTTATGGCTCTAATCTGATAGTGGTAGTGGGGTGATAGATGTCTAGTCTCCCTTATGGCTCTAATCTGATAGTGGTAGTGGGGTGGTAGATATCTAGTCTCCTTTATGGCTCTAATCTGATAGTGGTAGTGGGGTGGTAGATGTCTAGTCTCCTTTATGGCTCTAATCTGATAGTGGTAGTGGGGTGGTAGATGTTTAGTCTCCCTTATGGCTCTAATCTGATAGTGGTAGTGGGGTGGTAGATGTCTAGTCTCCCTTATGGCTCTAATCTGATAGTGGTAGTGGGGTGGTAGATGTCTAGTCTCCTTTATGGCTCTATTCTGATAGTGGTAGTGGGGTGATAGATGTCTAGTCTCCTTTATGGCTCTAATCTGATAGTGGTAGATGTCTAGTCTCCTTTATGGCTCTAATCTGATAGTTGTCGATGAATAGCCTCCTTTATGGCTCTAATCTGATAGTGGTAGTGGGGTGATAGATGTCTAGTCTCCTTTATGGCTCTAATTTGATAGTGGTAGATGTCTAGTCTCCTTTATGGCTCTAATCTGATAGTGGTAGTGGTGTGGTAGAGGTCTAGTCACCTTTATGGCTCTAATCTGATAGTGGTCGATGTCTAGTCTCCTTTATGGCTCTAATCTGATAGTGGTAGTGGGGTGGTAGATGTCTAGTCTCCTTTATGGCTCTAATCTGATAGTGGTAGTGGGGTGATAGATGTCTACTCCTTTATGGCTCTAATTTGATAGTGGTAGATGTCTAGTCTCCTTTATGGCTCTAATCTGATAGTGGTAGTGGGGTGGTAGATGTCTAGTCTCCCTTATGGCTCTAATCTGATAGTGGTAGTGGGGTGGTAGATGTCTAGTCTCCTTTATGGCTCTAATCTGATTGTGGTAGTGGGGTGGTAGATGTCTAGTCTCCTTTATGGCTCTAATCTGATAGTGGTAGTGGGGTGGTAGATGTCTAGTCTCCTTTATGGCTCTAATCTGATAGTGGTAGTGGGGTGGTAGATGTCTAGTCACCTTTATGGCTCTAATCTGATAGTGGTCGATGTCTAGTCTCCTTTATGGCTCTAATCTGATAGTGGTAGTGGGGTGGTAGATGTCTAGTCTCCTTTATGGCTCTAATCTGATAGTGGTAGTGGGGTGGTAGATGTCTAGTCTCCTTTATGGCTCTAATCTGATAGTGGTAGTGGGGTGATAGATGTCTAGTCTCCCTTATGGCTCTAATCTGATAGTGGTAGTGGGGTGGTAGATGTTTAGTCTCCTTTATGGCTCTAATCTGATAGTGGTAGTGGGGTGGTAGATGTCTAGTCTCCTTTATGGCTCTAATCTGATAGTGGTAGTGGGGTGGTAGATGTCTAGTCTCCTTTATGGCTCTATTCTGATAGTGGTAGTGGGGTGATAGATGTCTAGTCTCCTTTATGGCTCTAATCTGATAGTGGTAGATGTCTAGTCTCCTTTATGGCTCTAATCTGATAGTTGTCGATGAATAGCCTCCTTTATGGCTCTAATCTGATAGTGGTAGTGGGGTGATAGATGTCTAGTCTCCTTTATGGCTCTAATTTGATAGTGGTAGATGTCTAGTCTCCTTTATGGCTCTAATCTGATAGTGGTAGTGGTGTGGTAGAGGTCTAGTCACCTTTATGGCTCTAATCTGATAGTGGTCGATGTCTAGTCTCCTTTATGGCTCTAATCTGATAGTGGTAGTGGGGTGGTAGATGTCTAGTCTCCTTTATGGCTCTAATCTGATAGTGGTAGTGGGGTGATAGATGTCTACTCCTTTATGGCTCTAATTTGATAGTGGTAGATGTCTAGTCTCCTTTATGGCTCTAATCTGATAGTGGTAGTGGGGTGGTAGATGTCTAGTCTCCCTTATGGCTCTAATCTGATTGTGGTAGTGGGGTGGTAGATGTCTAGTCTTCCTTATGGCTCTTATCTGATAGTGGTAGTGGGGTGGTAGATGTCTAGTCTCCTTTATGGCTCTAATCTGATAGTGGTAGTGGGGTGGTAGATGTCTAGTCTCCTTTATGGCTCTAATCTGATAGTGGTCGATGTCTAGTCTCCTTTATGGCTCTAATCTGATAGTGGTAGTGGGGTGGTAGATGTCTAGTCTCCTTTATGGCTCTAATCTGATAGTGGTAGTGGGGTGGTAGATGTCTAGTCTCCTTTATGGCTCTAATCTGATAGTGGTAGTGGGGTGATAGATGTCTAGTCTCCCTTATGGCTCTAATCTGATAGTGGTAGTGGGGTGGTAGATGTCTAGTCTCCTTTTTGGCTCTAATCTGATAGTGGTAGTGGGGTGGTAGATGTCTAGTCTCCTTTATGGCTCTAATCTGATAGTGGTAGTGGGGTGGTAGATGTCTAGTCACCTTTATGGCTCTACTCTGATAGTGGGGTGGTAGATGTCTAGTCTCTTTTATGGCTCTAATCTGATAGTGGTAGTGGGGTGGTAGATGTCTAGTCTCCTGTATGGCTCTAATCTGATAGTGGTAGTGGGGTGGTAGATGTCTAGTCACCTTTATGGCTCTAATCTGATAGTGGTCGATGTCTAGTCTCCTTTATGGCTCTAATCTGATAGTGGTAGTGGGGTGGTAGATGTCTAGTCTCTTTTATGGCTCTAATCTGATAGTGGTAGTGGGGTGATAGATGTATAGTCTCCCTTATGGCTCTAATCTGATAGTGGTAGTGGGGTGGTAGATGTCTAGCCTCCTTTTTGGCTCTAATCTGATAGTGGTAGTGGGGTGGTATATGTCTAGTCTCCTTTATGGCTCTAATCTGATAGTGGTAGTGGGGTGGTAGATGTCTAGTCTCCTTTATGGCTCTAATCTGATAGTGGTCGTGGGGTGGTAGATGTCTAGTCTCCTTTATGGCTCTAATCTGATTGTGGTAGTGGGGTGGTAGATGTCTAGTCTTCCTTATGGCTCTTATCTGATAGTGGTAGTGGGGTGGTAGATGTCTAGTCTCCTTTATGGCTCTAATCTGATAGTGGTAGTGGGGTGATGGATGTATAGTCTCCCTTATGGCTCTAATCTGATAGTGGTCGTGGGGTGATAGATGTTTAGTCTCCTTTATGGCTCTAATCTGATAGTGGTAGTGGGGTGATAGATGTCTAATCTCCTTTATGGCTCTAATCTGATAGTGGTAGATGTCTAGTCTTCCTTATGGCTCTTATCTGATAGTGGTAGTGGGGTGGTAGATGTCTAGTCTCCTTTATGGCTCTAATCTGATAGTGGTAGTGGGGTGATGGATGTATAGTCTCCCTTATGGCTCTAATCTGATAGTGGTAGTGGGGTGGTAGATTTCTAGTCTCCTTTATGGCTCTAATCTGATAGTGGTAGTGGGGTGGTAGATGTCTAGTCTCCTTTATGGCTCTAATCTGATAGTGGTAGTGGGGTGGTAGATGTTTAGTCTCCTTTATGGCTCTAATCTGATAGTGGTAGTGGGGTGGTAGATGTCTAGTCTCCTTTATGGCTCTAATCTGATAGTGGTAGTGGGGTGGTAGATGTCTAGTCTCCTTTATGGCTCTATTCTGATAGTGGTAGTGGGGTGATAGATGTCTAGTCTCCTTTATGGCTCTAATCTGATAGTGGTAGATGTCTAGTCTCCTTTATGGCTCTAATCTGATAGTTGTCGATGAATAGCCTCCTTTATGGCTCTAATCTGATAGTGGTAGTGGGGTGATAGATGTCTAGTCTCCTTTATGGCTCTAATTTGATAGTGGTAGATGTCTAGTCTCCTTTATGGCTCTAATCTGATAGTGGTAGTGGGGTGGTAGAGGTCTAGTCACCTTTATGGCTCTAATCTGATAGTGGTCGATGTCTAGTCTCCTTTATGGCTCTAATCTGATAGTGGTAGTGGGGTGGTAGATGTCTAGTCTCCTTTATGGCTCTAATCTGATAGTGGTAGTGGGGTGATAGATGTCTACTCCTTTATGGCTCTAATTTGATAGTGGTAGATGTCTAGTCTCCTTTATGGCTCTAATCTGATAGTGGTAGTGGGGTGGTAGATGTCTAGTCTCCCTTATGGCTCTAATCTGATAGTGGTAGTGGGTTGGTAGATGTCTAGTCTCCTTTATGGCTCTAATCTGATTGTGGTAGTGGGGTGGTAGATGTCTAGTCTTCCTTATGGCTCTTATCTGATAGTGGTAGTGGGGTGGTAGATGTCTAGTCTCCTTTATGGCTCTAATCTGATAGTGGTAGTGGGGTGATAGATGTCTAGTCTCCCTTATGGCTCTAATCTGATAGTGGTAGTGGGGTGGTAGATGTCTAGTCTCCTTTTTGGCTCTAATCTGATAGTGGTAGTGGGGTGGTATATGTCTAGTCTCCTTTATGGCTCTAATCTGATAGTGGTAGTGGGGTGGTAGATGTCTAGTCTCCCTTATGGCTCTAATCTGATAGTGGTAGTGGGGTGGTAGATGTCTAGTCTCCTTTATGGCTCTAATCTGATAGTGGTAGTGGGGTGATAGATGTCTAGTCTCCTTTATGGCTCTAATCTGATAGTGGTAGATGTCTAGTCTCCTTTATGGCTCTAATCTGATAGTTGTCGATGAATAGCCTCCTTTATGGCTCTAATCTGATAGTGGTAGTGGGGTGATAGATGTCTAGTCTCCTTTATGGCTCTAATTTGATAGTGGTAGATGTCTAGTGTCCTTTATGGCTCTAATCTGATAGTGGTAGTGGGGTGGTAGAGGTCTAGTCACCTTTATGGCTCTAATCTGATAGTGGTAGTGTGGTGGTCGATGTCTAGTCTCCTTTATGGCTCTAATCTGATAGTGGTAGTGGGGTGGTAGATGTCTAGTCTCCTTTATGGCTCTAATCTGATAGTGGTAGTGGGGTGATAGATGTCTACTCCTTTATGGCTCTAATTTGATAGTGGTAGATGTCTAGTCTCCTTTATGGCTCTAATCTGATAGTGGTAGTGGGGTGGTAGATGTCTAGTCTCCCTTATGGCTCTAATCTGATAGTGGTAGTGGGGTGGTAGATGTCTAGTCTCCTTTATGGCTCTAATCTGATTGTGGTAGTGGGGTGGTAGATGTCTAGTCTTCCTTATGGCTCTTATCTGATAGTGGTAGTGGGGTGGTAGATGTCTAGTCTCCTTTATGGCTCTAATCTGATAGTGGTAGTGGGGTGGTAGATGTCTAGTCACCTTTATGGCTCTAATCTGATAGTGGTCGATGTCTAGTCTCTTTTATGGCTCTAATCTGATAGTGGTAGTGGGGTGATAGATGTATAGTCTCCCTTATGGCTCTAATCTGATAGTGGTAGTGGGGTGGTAGAGGTCTAGTCACCTTTATGGCTCTAATCTGATAGTGGTCGATGTCTAGTCTCCTTTATGGCTCTAATCTGATAGTGGTAGTGGGGTGGTAGATGTCTAGTCTCCTTTATGGCTCTAATCTGATAGTGGTAGTGGGGTGGTAGATGTCTAGTCTCCTTTTTGGCTCTAATCTGATAGTGGTAGTGGGGTGGTATATGTCTAGTCTCCTTTATGGCTCTAATCTGATAGTGGTAGTGGGGTGGTAGATGTCTAGTCTCCTTTATGGCTCTAATCTGATAGTGGTCGTGGGGTGGTAGATGTCTAGTCTCCTTTATGGCTCTAATCTGATAGTGGGGTGGTAGATGTCTAGTCTCGTTTATGGCTCTAATCTGATAGTAGTAGTGATGTGGTAGATGTCTAGTCTCCCTTATGGCTCTAATCTGATAGTGGTAGTGGGATGGTAGATTTCTCCTTTATGGTTCTAATCTGATAGTGGTAGTGGGGTGGTAGATGTCTAGTCTCCTTTATGGCTCTAATCTGATAGTGGTAGTGGGGTGATAGATGTCTAGTCTCCCTTATGGCTCTAATCTGATAGTGGTAGTGGGGTGGTATATGTCTAGTCTCCTTTATGGCTCTAATCTGATAGTGGTAGTGGGGTGGTAGATGTCTAGTCACCCTTATGGCTCTAATCTGATAGTGGTAGTGGGGTGATAGATGTCTAGTCTCCTTTATGGCTCTAATCTGATAGTGGTAGTGGGGTTGTAGATGTCTAGTCTCCTTTATGGCTCTAATCTGATAGTGGTAGATGTCTAGTCTCCTTTATGGCTCTAATCTGATAGTGGTAGATGTCTAGTCTCCTTTATGGCTCTAATCTGATAGTGGTAGTGGGGTGGTAGATGTCTAGTCTCCCTTATGGCTCTAATCTGATAGTGGTAGTGGGGTGGTAGATGTCTAGTCTCCTTTATGGCTCTAATCTGATAGTGGTAGTGGGGTGATAGATGTCTAGTCTCCTTTATGGCTCTAATCTGATAGTGGTAGATGTCTAGTCTCCTTTATGGCTCTAATCTGATAGTTGTCGATGAATAGCCTCCTTTATGGCTCTAATCTGATAGTGGTAGTGGGGTGATAGATGTCTAGTCTCCTTTATGGCTCTAATTTGATAGTGGTAGATGTCTAGTCTCCTTTATGGCTCTAATCTGATAGTGGTAGTGGGGTGGTAGAGGTCTAGTCACCTTTATGGCTCTAATCTGATAGTGGTCAATGTCTAGTCTCCTTTATGGCTCTAATCTGATAGTGGTAGTGGGGTGGTAGATGTCTAGTCTCCTTTATGGCTCTAATCTGATAGTGGTAGTGGGGTGATAGATGTCTACTCCTTTATGGCTCTAATTTGATAGTGGTAGATGTCTAGTCTCCTTTATGGCTCTAATCTGATAGTGGTAGTGGGGTGGTAGATGTCTAGTCTCCCTTATGGCTCTAATCTGATAGTGGTAGTGGGGTGGTAGATGTCTAGTCTCCTTTATGGCTCTAATCTGATAGTGGTAGTGGGGTGGTATATGTCTAGTCTCCTTTATGGCTCTAATCTGATAGTGGTAGTGGGGTGGTAGATGTCTAGTCACCTTTATGGCTCTAATCTGATAGTGGTCGATGTCTAGTCTCTTTTATGGCTCTAATCTGATAGTGGTAGTGGGGTGATAGATGTATAGTCTCCCTTATGGCTCTAATCTGATAGTGGTAGTGGGGTGGTAGAGGTCTAGTCACCTTTATGGCTCTAATCTGATAGTGGTCGATGTCTAGTCTCCTTTATGGCTCTAATCTGATAGTGGTAGTGGGGTGGTAGATGTCTAGTCTCCTTTATGGCTCTAATCTGATAGTGGTAGTGGGGTGGTAGATGTCTAGTCTCCTTTATGGCTCTAATCTGATAGTGGTAGTGGGGTGGTATATGTCTAGTCTCCTTTATGGCTCTAATCTGATAGTGGTAGTGGGGTGGTAGATGTCTCCTTTATGGCTCTAATCTGATAGTGGTCGTGGGGTGGTAGATGTCTAGTCTCCTTTATGGCTCTAATCTGATAGTGGGGTGGTAGATGTCTAGTCTCGTTTATGGCTCTAATCTGATAGTAGTAGTGATGTGGTAGATGTCTAGTCTCCCTTATGGCTCTAATCTGATAGTGGTAGTGGGATGGTAGATTTCTCCTTTATGGTTCTAATCTGATAGTGGTAGTGGGGTGGTAGATGTCTAGTCTCCTTTATGGCTCTAATCTGATAGTAGTAGTGGGGTGATAGATGTCTAGTCTCCCTTATGGCTCTAATCTGATAGTGGTAGATGTCTAGTCTCCTTTATGGCTCTAATCTGATAGTGGTAGTGGGGTGGTAGATGTCTAGTCACCCTTATGGCTCTAATCTGATAGTGGTAGTGGGGTGATAGATGTCTAGTCTCCTTTATGGCTCTAATCTGATAGTGGTAGTGGGGTTGTAGATGTCTAGTCTCCTTTATGGCTCTAATCTGATAGTGGTAGATGTCTAGTCTCCTTTATGGCTCTAATCTGATAGTGGTAGATGTCTAGTCTCCTTTATGGCTCTAATCTGATAGTGGTAGTGGGGTGGTAGATGTCTAGTCTCCCTTATGGCTCTAATCTGATAGTGGTAGTGGGGTGGTAGATGTCTAGTCTCCTTTATGGCTCTAATCTGATAGTGGTAGTGGGGTGATAGATGTCTAGTCTCCTTTATGGCTCTAATCTGATAGTGGTAGATGTCTAGTCTCCTTTATGGCTCTAATCTGATAGTTGTCGATGAATAGCCTCCTTTATGGCTCTAATCTGATAGTGGTAGTGGGGTGATAGATGTCTAGTCTCCTTTATGGCTCTAATTTGATAGTGGTAGATGTCTAGTCTCCTTTATGGCTCTAATCTGATAGTGGTAGTGGGGTGGTAGAGGTCTAGTCACCTTTATGGCTCTAATCTGATAGTGGTCAATGTCTAGTCTCCTTTATGGCTCTAATCTGATAGTGGTAGTGGGGTGGTAGATGTCTAGTCTCCTTTATGGCTCTAATCTGATAGTGGTAGTGGGGTGATAGATGTCTACTCCTTTATGGCTCTAATTTGATAGTGGTAGATGTCTAGTCTCCTTTATGGCTCTAATCTGATAGTGGTAGTGGGGTGGTAGATGTCTAGTCTCCCTTATGGCTCTAATCTGATAGTGGTAGTGGGGTGGTAGATGTCTAGTCTCCTTTATGGCTCTAATCTGATAGTGGTAGTGGGGTGATAGATGTCTAGTCTCCTTTATGGCTCTAATCTGATAGTGGTAGATGTCTAGTCTCCTTTATGGCTCTAATCTGATAGTTGTCGATGAATAGCCTCCTTTATGGCTCTAATCTGATAGTGGTAGTGGGGTGATAGATGTCTAGTCTCCTTTATGGCTCTAATTTGATAGTGGTAGATGTCTAGTGTCCTTTATGGCTCTAATCTGATAGTGGTAGTGGGGTGGTAGAGGTCTAGTCACCTTTATGGCTCTAATCTGATAGTGGTCGATGTCTAGTCTCCTTTATGGCTCTAATCTGATAGTGGTAGTGGGGTGGTAGATGTCTAGTCTCCTTTATGGCTCTAATCTGATAGTGGTAGTGGGGTGATAGATGTCTACTCCTTTATGGCTCTAATTTGATAGTGGTAGATGTCTAGTCTCCTTTATGGCTCTAATCTGATAGTGGTAGTGGGGTGGTAGATGTCTAGTCTCCCTTATGGCTCTAATCTGATAGTGGTAGTGGGGTGGTAGATGTCTAGTCTCCTTTATGGCTCTAATCTGATTGTGGTAGTGGGGTGGTAGATGTCTAGTCTTCCTTATGGCTCTTATCTGATAGTGGTAGTGGGGTGGTAGATGTCTAGTCTCCTTTATGGCTCTAATCTGATAGTGGTAGTGGGGTGGTAGATGTCTAGTCACCTTTATGGCTCTAATCTGATAGTGGTCGATGTCTAGTCTCTTTTATGGCTCTAATCTGATAGTGGTAGTGGGGTGATAGATGTATAGTCTCCCTTATGGCTCTAGTCTGATAGTGGTAGTGGGGTGGTAGAGGTCTAGTCACCTTTATGGCTCTAATCTGATAGTGGTCGATGTCTAGTCTCCTTTATGGCTCTAATCTGATAGTGGTAGTGGGGTGGTAGATGTCTAGTCTCCTTTATGGCTCTAATCTGATAGTGGTAGTGGGGTGGTAGATGTCTAGTCTCCTTTTTGGCTCTAATCTGATAGTGGTAGTGGGGTGGTATATGTCTAGTCTCCTTTATGGCTCTAATCTGATAGTGGTAGTGGGGTGGTAGATGTCTAGTCTCCTTTATGGCTCTAATCTGATAGTGGTCGTGGGGTGGTAGATGTCTAGTCTCCTTTATGGCTCTAATCTGATAGTTTGGTGGTAGATGTCTAGTCTCGTTTATGGCTCTAATCTGATAGTAGTAGTGATGTGGTAGATGTCTAGTCTCCCTTATGGCTCTAATCTGATAGTGGTAGTGGGATGGTAGATTTCTCCTTTATGGTTCTAATCTGATAGTGGTAGTGGGGTGGTAGATGTCTAGTCTCCTTTATGGCTCTAATCTGATAGTGGTAGTGGGGTGATAGATGTCTAGTCTCCCTTATGGCTCTAATCTGATAGTGGTAGTGGGGTGGTATATGTCTAGTCTCCTTTATGGCTCTAATCTGATAGTGGTAGTGGGGTGGTAGATGTCTAGTCACCCTTATGGCTCTAATCTGATAGTGGTAGTGGGGTGATAGATGTCTAGTCTCCTTTATGGCTCTAATCTGATAGTGGTAGTGGGGTTGTAGATGTCTAGTCTCCTTTATGGCTCTAATCTGATAGTGGTAGATGTCTAGTCTCCTTTATGGCTCTAATCTGATAGTGGTAGATGTCTAGTCTCCTTTATGGCTCTAATCTGATAGTGGTAGTGGGGTGGTAGATGTCTAGTCTCCCTTATGGCTCTAATCTGATAGTGGTAGTGGGGTGGTAGATGTCTAGTCTCCTTTATGGCTCTAATCTGATAGTGGTAGTGGGGTGATAGATGTCTAGTCTCCTTTATGGCTCTAATCTGATAGTGGTAGATGTCTAGTCTCCTTTATGGCTCTAATCTGATAGTTGTCGATGAATAGCCTCCTTTATGGCTCTAATCTGATAGTGGTAGTGGGGTGATAGATGTCTAGTCTCCTTTATGGCTCTAATTTGATAGTGGTAGATGTCTAGTCTCCTTTATGGCTCTAATCTGATAGTGGTAGTGGGGTGGTAGAGGTCTAGTCACCTTTATGGCTCTAATCTGATAGTGGTCAATGTCTAGTCTCCTTTATGGCTCTAATCTGATAGTGGTAGTGGGGTGGTAGATGTCTAGTCTCCTTTATGGCTCTAATCTGATAGTGGTAGTGGGGTGATAGATGTCTACTCCTTTATGGCTCTAATTTGATAGTGGTAGATGTCTAGTCTCCTTTATGGCTCTAATCTGATAGTGGTAGTGGGGTGGTAGATGTCTAGTCTCCCTTATGGCTCTAATCTGATAGTGGTAGTGGGGTGGTAGATGTCTAGTCTCCTTTATGGCTCTAATCTGATTGTGGTAGTGGGGTGGTAGATGTCTAGTCTTCCTTATGGCTCTTATCTGATAGTGGTAGTGGGGTGGTAGATGTCTAGTCTCCTTTATGGCTCTAATCTGATAGTGGTCGATGTCTAGTCTCTTTTATGGCTCTAATCTGATAGTGGTAGTGGGGTGATAGATGTATAGTCTCACTTATGGCTCTAATCTGATAGTGGTAGTGGGGTGGTAGAGGTCTAGTCACCTTTATGGCTCTAATCTGATAGTGGTCGATGTCTAGTCTCCTTTATGGCTCTAATCTGATAGTGGGGGGTGGTAGATGTCTAGTCTCCTTTATGGCTCTAATCTGATAGTGGTAGTGGGGTGGTAGATGTCTAGTCTCCTTTTTGGCTCTAATCTGATAGTGGTAGTGGGGTGGTATATGTCTAGTCTCCTTTATGGCTCTAATCTGATAGTGGTAGTGGGGTGGTAGATGTCTAGTCTCCTTTATGGCTCTAATCTGATAGTGGTCGTGGGGTGGTAGATGTCTAGTCTCCTTTATGGCTCTAATCTGATAGTGGGGTGGTAGATGTCTAGTCTCGTTTATGGCTCTAATCTGATAGTAGTAGTGATGTGGTAGATGTCTAGTCTCCCTTATGGCTCTAATCTGATAGTGGTAGTGGGATGGTAGATTTCTCCTTTATGGTTCTAATCTGATAGTGGTAGTTGGGTGGTAGATGTCTAGTCTTCCTTATGGCTCTAATCTGATAGTGGTAGTGGGGTGGTCGATGTCTAGTCTCCTTTATGGCTCTAATCTGATAGTGGTAGTGGGGTGGTAGATGTCTAGTCTCCTTTATGGCTCTAATCTGATAGTGGTAGTGGGGTGATAGATGTCTAGTCTCCCTTATGGCTCTAATCTGATAGTGGTAGTGGGGTGGTAGATGTCTAGTCTCCTTTTTGGCTCTAATCTGATAGTGGTAGTGGGGTGGTATATGTCTAGTCTCCTTTATGGCTCTAATCTGATAGTGGTAGTGGGGTGGTAGATGTCTAGTCACCCTTATGGCTCTAATCTGATAGTGGTAGTGGGGTGGTAGATGTCTAGTCTCCTTTATGGCTCTAATCTGATAGTGGTAGTGGGGTTGTAGATGTCTAGTCTCCTTTATGGCTCTAATCTGATAGTGGTAGATGTCTAGTCTCCTTTATGGCTCTAATCTGATAGTGGTAGATGTCTAGTCTCCTTTATGGCTCTAATCTGATAGTGGTAGTGGGGTGATAGATGTCTAGTCTCCCTTATGGCTCTAATCTGATAGTGGTAGTGGGGTGGTAGATATCTAGTCTCCTTTATGGCTCTAATCTGATAGTGGTAGTGGGGTGGTAGATGTCTAGTCTCCTGTATGGCTCTAATCTGATAGTGGTAGTGGGGTGGTAGATGTCTAGTCTCCTTTATGGCTCTAATCTGATAGTGGTAGTGGGGTGGTAGATGTCTAGTCTCCTTTATGGCTCTAATCTGATAGTGGTAGTGGGGTGGTAGATGTCTAGTCTCCTTTATGGCTCTAATCTGATAGTGGTAGTGGGGTGATAGATGTCTAGTCTCCTTTATGGCTCTAATCTGATAGTGGTAGATGTCTAGTCTCCTTTATGGCTCTAATCTGATAGTTGTCGATGAATAGCCTCCTTTATGGCTCTAATCTGATAGTGGTAGTGGGGTGATAGATGTCTAGTCTCCTTTATGGCTCTAATTTGATAGTGGTAGATGTCTAGTCTCCTTTATGGCTCTAATCTGATAGTGGTAGTGGGGTGGTAGAGGTCTAGTCTCTAGTCTCCTTTATGGCTCTAATCTGATAGTGGTAGTGGGGTGGTAGATGTCTAGTCTCCTTTATGGCTCTAATCTGATAGTGGTAGTGGGGTGGTAGATGTCTACTCCCTTATGGCTCTAATCTGATAGTGGTAGATGTCTAGTCTCCTTTATGGCTCTAATCTGATAGTGGTAGTGGGGTGGTAGATGTTTAGTCTCCCTTATGGCTCTAATCTGATAGTGGTAGTGGGGTGGTAGATGTCTAGTCTCCTTTATGGCTCTAATCTGATTGTGGTAGTGGGGTGGTAGATGTCTAGTCTTCCTTATGGCTCTTATCTGATAGTGGTAGTGGGGTGGTAGATGTCTAGTCTCCTTTATGGCTCTAATCTGATAGTGGTAGTGGGGTGGTAGATATCTAGTCACCTTTATGGCTCTAATCTGATAGTGGTCGATGTCTAGTCTCCTTTATGGCTCTAATCTGATAGTGGTAGTGGGGTGGTAGATGTCTAGTCTCCTTTATGGCTCTAATCTGATAGTGGTAGTGGGGTGGTAGATGTCTAGTCACCTTTATGGCTCTAATCTGATAGTGGTCGATGTCTAGTCTCTTTTATGGCTCTAATCTGATAGTGGTAGTGGGGTGGTAGATGTCTAGTCTCCTTTATGGCTCTAATCTGATAGTGGTAGTGGGGTGGTAGATGTCTAGTCTCCTTTATGGCTCTAATCTGATAGTGGTAGTGGGGTGGTATATGTCTAGTCTCCTTTATGCCTCTAATCTGATAGTGGTAGTGGGGTGGTAGATGTCTAGTCACCTTTATGGCTCTAATCTGATAGTGGTAGATGTCTAGTCTCCTTTATGGCTCTAATCTGATAGTGGTAGTGGGGTGGTAGATGTCTAGTCTCCTTTATGGCTCTAATCTGATAGTGGTAGTGTGGTGGTAGATGTCTAGTCTCCTTTATGGCTCTAATCTGATAGTGGTCGATGTCTAGTCTCCTTTATGGCTCTAATCTGATAGTGGTAGTGGGGTGGTAGATGTCTAGTCTCTTTTATGGCTCTAATCTGATAGTGGTAGTGGGGTGATAGATGTATAGTCTCCCTTATGGCTCTAATCTGATAGTGGTAGTGGGGTGGTAGATGTCTAGTCTCCTTTTTGGCTCTAATCTGATAGTGGTAGTGGGGTGGTATATGTCTAGTCTCCTTTATGGCTCTAATCTGATAGTGGTAGTGGGGTGGTAGATGTCTAGTCTCCTTTATGGCTCTAATCTGATAGTGGTCGTGGGGTGGTAGATGTCTAGTCTCCTTTATGGCTCTAATCTGATAGTGGGGTGGTAGATGTCTAGTCTCGTTTATGGCTCTAATCTGATAGTAGTAGTGATGTGATAGATGTCTAGTCTCCCTTATGGCTCTAATCTGATAGTGGTAGTGGGATGGTAGATTTCTCCTTTATGGTTCTAATCTGATAGTGGTAGTTGGGTGGTAGATGTCTAGTCTTCCTTATGGCTCTAATCTGATAGTGGTAGTGGGGTGGTAGATGTCTAGTCTCCTTTATGGCTCTAATCTGATAGTGGTAGTGGGGTGATAGATGTCTAGTCTCCCTTATGGCTCTAATCTGATAGTGGTCGTGGGGTGATAGATGTTTAGTCTCCTTTATGGCTCTAATCTGATAGTGGTAGTGGGGTGATAGATGTCTAGTCTCCTTTATGGCTCTAATCTGATAGTGGTAGATGTCTAGTCTCCTTTATGGCTCTAATCGGATAGTGGTAGTGGGGTGGTAGATGTCTAGTCTCCTTTATGGCTCTAATCTGATAGTGGTAGTGGGGTGATAGATGTCTAGTCTCCCTTATGGCTCTAATCTGATAGTGGTAGTGGGGTGATAGATGTCTAGTCTCCTTTATGGCTCTAATCTGATAGTGGTCAATGTCTAGTCTCCTTTATGGCTCTAATCTGATAGTGGTAGTGGGGTGGTAGATGTCTAGTCTCCTTTATGGCTCTAATCTGATAGTGGTAGTGGGGTGATAGATGTCTACTCCTTTATGGCTCTAATTTGATAGTGGTAGATGTCTAGTCTCCTTTATGGCTCTAATCTGATAGTGGTAGTGGGGTGGTAGATGTCTAGTCTCCCTTATGGCTCTAATCTGATAGTGGTAGTGGGGTGGTAGATGTCTAGTCTCCCTTATGGCTCTAATCTGATTGTGGTAGTGGGGTGGTAGATGTCTAGTCTTCCTTATGGCTCTTATCTGATAGTGGTAGTGGGGTGGTAGATGTCTAGTCTCCTTTATGGCTCTAATCTGATAGTGGTAGTGGGGTGGTAGATGTCTAGTCACCTTTATGGCTCTAATCTGATAGTGGTCGATGTCTAGTCTCTTTTATGGCTCTAATCTGATAGTGGTAGTGGGGTGATAGATGTATAGTCTCACTTATGGCTCTAATCTGATAGTGGTAGTGGGGTGGTAGAGGTCTAGTCACCTTTATGGCTCTAATCTGATAGTGGTCGATGTCTAGTCTCCTTTATGGCTCTAATCTGATAGTGGGGGGTGGTAGATGTCTAGTCTCCTTTATGGCTCTAATCTGATAGTGGTAGTGGGGTGGTAGATGTCTAGTCTCCTTTTTGGCTCTAATCTGATAGTGGTAGTGGGGTGGTATATGTCTAGTCTCCTTTATGGCTCTAATCTGATAGTGGTAGTGGGGTGGTAGATGTCTAGTCACCCTTATGGCTCTAATCTGATAGTGGTAGTGGGGTGATAGATGTCTAGTCTCCTTTATGGCTCTAATCTGATAGTGGTAGTGGGGTTGTAGATGTCTAGTCTCCTTTATGGCTCTAATCTGATAGTGGTAGATGTCTAGTCTCCTTTATGGCTCTAATCTGATAGTGGTAGATGTCTAGTCTCCTTTATGGCTCTAATCTGATAGTGGTAGTGGGGTGGTAGATGTCTAGTCTCCCTTATGGCTCTAATCTGATAGTGGTAGTGGGGTGGTAGATGTCTAGTCTCCTTTATGGCTCTAATCTGATAGTGGTAGTGGGGTGATAGATGTCTAGTCTCCTTTATGGCTCTAATCTGATAGTGGTAGATGTCTAGTCTCCTTTATGGCTCTAATCTGATAGTTGTCGATGAATAGCCTCCTTTATGGCTCTAATCTGATAGTGGTAGTGGGGTGATAGATGTCTAGTCTCCTTTATGGCTCTAATTTGATAGTGGTAGATGTCTAGTCTCCTTTATGGCTCTAATCTGATAGTGGTAGTGGGGTGGTAGAGGTCTAGTCACCTTTATGGCTCTAATCTGATAGTGGTCAATGTCTAGTCTCCTTTATGGCTCTAATCTGATAGTGGTAGTGGGGTGGTAGATGTCTAGTCTCCTTTATGGCTCTAATCTGATAGTGGTAGTGGGGTGATAGATGTCTACTCCTTTATGGCTCTAATTTGATAGTGGTAGATGTCTAGTCTCCTTTATGGCTCTAATCTGATAGTGGTAGTGGGGTGGTAGATGTCTAGTCTCCCTTATGGCTCTAATCTGATAGTGGTAGTGGGGTGGTAGATGTCTAGTCTCCTTTATGGCTCTAATCTGATTGTGGTAGTGGGGTGGTAGATGTCTAGTCTTCCTTATGGCTCTTATCTGATAGTGGTAGTGGGGTGGTAGATGTCTAGTCTCCTTTATGGCTCTAATCTGATAGTGGTAGTGGGGTGGTAGATGTCTAGTCACCTTTATGGCTCTAATCTGATAGTGGTCGATGTCTAGTCTCTTTTATGGCTCTAATCTGATAGTGGTAGTGGGGTGATAGATGTATAGTCTCACTTATGGCTCTAATCTGATAGTGGTAGTGGGGTGGTAGAGGTCTAGTCACCTTTATGGCTCTAATCTGATAGTGGTCGATGTCTAGTCTCCTTTATGGCTCTAATCTGATAGTGGGGGGTGGTAGATGTCTAGTCTCCTTTATGGCTCTAATCTGATAGTGGTAGTGGGGTGGTAGATGTCTAGTCTCCTTTTTGGCTCTAATCTGATAGTGGTAGTGGGGTGGTATATGTCTAGTCTCCTTTATGGCTCTAATCTGATAGTGGTAGTGGGGTGGTAGATGTCTAGTCTCCTTTATGGCTCTAATCTGATAGTGGTCGTGGGGTGGTAGATGTCTAGTCTCCTTTATGGCTCTAATCTGATAGTGGGGTGGTAGATGTCTAGTCTCGTTTATGGCTCTAATCTGATAGTAGTAGTGATGTGGTAGATGTCTAGTCTCCCTTATGGCTCTAATCTGATAGTGGTAGTGGGATGGTAGATTTCTCCTTTATGGTTCTAATCTGATAGTGGTCGTGGGGTGGTAGATGTCTAGTCTCCTTTATGGCTCTAATCTGATAGTGGGGTGGTAGATGTCTAGTCTCGTTTATGGCTCTAATCTGATAGTAGTAGTGATGTGGTAGATGTCTAGTCTCCTTTATGGCTCTAATCTGATAGTGGTAGATGTCTAGTCTCCTTTATGGCTCTAATCTGATAGTGGTAGTGGGGTGATAGATGTCTAGTCTCCCTTATGGCTCTAATCTGATAGTGGTAGTGGGGTGGTAGATATCTAGTCTCCTTTATGGCTCTAATCTGATAGTGGTAGTGGGGAGGTAGATGTCTAGTCTCCTGTATGGCTCTAATCTGATAGTGGTAGTGGGGTGGTAGATGTTTAGTCTCCTTTATGGCTCTAATCTGATAGTGGTAGTGGGGTGGTAGATGTCTAGTCTCCTTTATGGCTCTAATCTGATAGTGGTAGTGGGGTGGTAGATGTCTAGTCTCCTTTATGGCTCTAATCTGATAGTGGTAGTGGGGTGATAGATGTCTAGTCTCCTTTATGGCTCTAATCTGATAGTGGTAGATGTCTAGTCTCCTTTATGGCTCTAATCTGATAGTTGTCGATGAATAGCCTCCTTTATGGCTCTAATCTGATAGTGGTAGTGGGGTGATAGATGTCTAGTCTCCTTTATGGCTCTAATTTGATAGTGGTAGATGTCTAGTCTCCTTTATGGCTCTAATCTGATAGTGGTAGTGGGGTGGTAGATGTCTAGTCTCCTTTATGGCTCTAATCTGATAGTGGTAGTGGGGTGATAGATGTCTACTCCTTTATGGCTCTAATTTGATAGTGGTAGATGTCTAGTCTCCTTTATGGCTCTAATCTGATAGTGGTAGTGGGGTGGTAGATGTTTAGTCTCCCTTATGGCTCTAATCTGATAGTGGTAGTGGGGTGGTAGATGTCTAGTCTCCTTTATGGCTCTAATCTGATTGTGGTAGTGGGGTGGTAGATGTCTAGTCTTCCTTATGGCTCTTATCTGATAGTGGTAGTGGGGTGGTAGATGTCTAGTCTCCTTTATGGCTCTAATCTGATAGTGGTAGTGGGGTGGTAGATATCTAGTCACCTTTATGGCTCTAATCTGATAGTGGTCGATGTCTAGTCTCCTTTATGGCTCTAATCTGATAGTGGTAGTGGGGTGGTAGATGTCTAGTCTCCTTTATGGCTCTAATCTGATAGTGGTAGTGGGGTGGTAGATGTCTAGTCACCTTTATGGCTCTAATCTGATAGTGGTCGATGTCTAGTCTCTTTTATGGCTCTAATCTGATAGTGGTAGTGGGGTGGTAGATGTCTAGTCTCCTTTATGGCTCTAATCTGATAGTGGTAGTGGGGTGGTAGATGTCTAGTCTCCTTTATGGCTCTAATCTGATAGTGGTAGATGTCTAGTCTCCTTTATGCCTCTAATCTGATAGTGGTAGTGGGGTGGTAGATGTCTAGTCACCTTTATGGCTCTAATCTGATAGTGGTCGATGTCTAGTCTCTTTTATGGCTCTAATCTGATAGTGGTAGTGGGGTGGTAGATGTCTAGTCTCCTTTATGGCTCTAATCTGATAGTGGTAGTGGGGTGGTAGGATGTCTAGTCACCTTTATGGCTCTAGTCTGATAATCTAGATGTCTAGTCTCCTTTATGGATCTAATCTGTAGTGGGGTGGTAGATGTCTAGTCTCTTTTATGGCTCTAATCTGATAGTGGTAGTGGGGTGATAGATGTATAGTCTCCCTTATGGCTCTAATCTGATAGTGGTAGTGGGGTGGTAGATGTCTAGTCTCCTTTTTGGCTCTAATCTGATAGTGGTAGTGGGGTGGTATATGTCTAGTCTCCT
This sequence comes from Salvelinus alpinus, assembly GCF_045679555.1. Taxonomy (NCBI): domain Eukaryota; kingdom Metazoa; phylum Chordata; class Actinopteri; order Salmoniformes; family Salmonidae; genus Salvelinus; species Salvelinus alpinus. Next base: position 62,419,457 of record NC_092097.1, read on the forward strand.
TTATGGCTCTAATCTGATAGTGGTAGTGGGGTGGTAGATGTCTAGTCTCCTTTATGGCTCTAATCTGATAGTGGTCGTGGGGTGGTAGATGTCTAGTCTCCTTTATGGCTCTAATCTGATAGTGGGGTGGTAGATGTCTAGTCTCGTTTATGGCTCTAATCTGATAGTAGTAGTGATGTGGTAGATGTCTAGTCTCCTTTATGGCTCTAATCTGATAGTGGTAGTGGGATGGTAGATTTCTCCTTTATGGTTCTAATCTGATAGTGGTAGTTGGGTGGTAGATGTCTAGTCTTCCTTATGGCTCTAATCTGATAGTGGTAGTGGGGTGGTAGATGTCTAGTCTCCTTTATGGCTCTAATCTGATAGTGGTAGTGGGGTGATAGATGTCTAGTCTCCCTTATGGCTCTAATCTGATAGTGGTCGTGGGGTGATAGATGTTTAGTCTCCTTTATGGCTCTAATCTGATAGTGGTAGTGGGGTGATAGATGTCTAGTCTCCTTTATGGCTCTAATCTGATAGTGGTAGATGTCTAGTCTCCTTTATGGCTCTAATCGGATAGTGGTAGTGGGGTGGTAGATGTCTAGTCTCCTTTATGGCTCTAATCTGATAGTGGTAGTGGGGTGATAGATGTCTAGTCTCCTTTATGGCTCTAATCTGATAGTGGTAGTGGGGTGATAGATGTCTAGTCTCCTTTATGGCTCTAATCTGATAGTGGTAGTGGGGTGATAGATGTCTAGTCTCCTTTATGGCTCTAATTTGATAGTGGTAGATGTCTAGTCTCCTTTATGGCTCTAATCTGATAGTGGTAGTGGGGTGGTAGATGTCTAGTCACCTTTATGGCTCTAATCTGATAGTGGTCGATGTCTAGTCTCCTTTATGGCTCTAATCTGATAGTGGTAGTGGGGTGGTAGATGTCTAGTCTCCTTTATGGCTCTAATCTGATAGCGGTAGTGGGGTGATAGATGTCTACTCCTTTATGGCTCTAATTTGATAGTGGTAGATGTCTAGTCTCCTTTATGGCTCTAATCTGATAGTGGTAGTGGGGTGGTAGATGTCTAGTCTCCCTTATGGCTCTAATCTGATAGTGGTAGTGGGGTGGTAGATGTCTAGTCAACTTTATGGCTCTAATCTGATAGTGGTCAATGTCTAGTCTCCTTTATGGCTCTAATCTGATAGTGGTAGTGGGGTGGTAGATGTCTAGTCTCCTTTATGGCTCTAATCTGATAGTGGTAGTGGGGTGATAGATGTCTAGTCTCCCTTATGGCTCTAATCTGATAGTGGTAGTGGGGTGGTAGATGTCTAGTCTCCTTTTTGGCTCTAATCTGATAGTGGTAGTGGGGTGGTATATGTCTAGTCTCCTTTATGGCTCTAATCTGATAGTGGTAGTGGGGTGGTAGATGTCTAGTCACCTTTATGGCTCTAATCTGATAGTGGTCGATGTCTAGTCTCCTTTATGGCTCTAATCTGATAGTGGTAGTGGGGTGGTAGATGTCTAGTCACCTTTATGGCTCTAATCTGATATTGGTCGATGTCTAGTCTCCTTTATGGCTCTAATCTGATAGTGGTAGTGGGGTGATAGATGTCTAGTCTCCCTTATGGCTCTAATCTGATAGTGGTAGTGGGGTGGTATATGTCTAGTCTCCTTTATGGCTCTAATCTGATAGTGGTAGTGGGGTGGTAGATGTCTAGTCTCCTTTATGGCTCTAATCTGATAGTGGTAGTGGGGTGGTAGATGTCTAGTCTCCTTTATGGCTCTAATCTGATAGTGGTAGTGGGGTGATAGATGTCTAGTCTCCTTTATGGCTCTAATCTGATAGTGGTAGATGTCTAGTCTCCTTTATGGCTCTAATCTGATAGTTGTCGATGAATAGCCTCCTTTATGGCTCTAATCTGATAGTGGTAGTGGGGTGATAGATGTCTAGTCTCCTTTATGGCTCTAATTTGATAGTGGTAGATGTCTAGTCTCCTTTATGGCTCTAATCTGATAGTGGTAGTGGGGTGGTAGATGTCTAGTCACCTTTATGGCTCTAATCTGATAGTGGTCGATGTCTAGTCTCCTTTATGGCTCTAATCTGATAGTGGTAGTGGGGTGATAGATGTCTAGTCTCCTTTATGGCTCTAATCTGATAGTGGTAGTGGGGTGATAGATGTCTACTCCTTTATGGCTCTAATTTGATAGTGGTAGATGTCTAGTCTCCTTTATGGCTCTAATCTGATAGTGGTAGTGGGGTGGTAGATGTCTAGTCACCTTTATGGCTCTAATCTGATAGTGGTAGTGGGGTGGTAGATGTCTAGTCTCCTTTATGGCTCTAATCTGATAGTGGTAGTGGGGTGATAGATGTCTAGTCTCCCTTATGGCTCTAATCTGATAGTGGTAGTGGGGTGGTAGATGTCTAGTCTCCTTTTTGGCTCTAATCTGATAGTGGTAGTGGGGTGGTATATGTCTAGTCTCCTTTATGGCTCTAATCTGATAGTGGTAGTGGGGTGGTAGATGTCTAGTCCCCTTTATGGCTCTAATCTGATAGTGGTCGATGTCTAGTCTCCTTTATGGCTCTAATCTGATAGTGGTAGTGGGGTGATAGATGTCTAGTCTCCCTTATGGCTCTAATCTGATAGTGGTAGTGGGGTGGTAGATGTCTAGTCTCCTTTTTGGCTCTAATCTGATAGTGGTAGTGGGGTGGTATATGTCTAGTCTCCTTTATGGCTCTAATCTGATAGTGGTAGTGGGGTGGTAGATGTCTAGTCACCTTTATGGCTCTAATCTGATAGTGGTCGATGTCTAGTCTCCTTTATGGCTCTAATCTGATAGTGGTAGTGGGGTGGTAGATGTCTAGTCTCCTTTATGGCTCTAATCTGATAGTGGTAGTGGGGTGGTAGATGTCTAGTCACCTTTATGGCTCTAATCTGATAGTGGTCGATGTCTAGTCTCCTTTATGGCTCTAATCTGATAGTGGTAGTGGGGTGGTAGATGTCTAGTCTCCTTTATGGCTCTAATCTGATAGTGGTAGTGGGGTGATAGATGTATAGTCTCCCTTATGGCGCTAATCTGATAGTGGTAGTGGGGTGGTAGATGTCTAGTCTCCTTTTTGGCTCTAAACTGATAGTGGTAGTGGGGTGGTATATGTCTAGTCTCCTTTATGGCTCTAATCTGATAGTGGTAGTGGGGTGGTAGATGTCTAGTCTCCTTTATGGCTTTAATCTGATAGTGGTCGTGGGGTGGTAGATGTCTAGTCTCCTTTATGGCTCTAATCTGATAGTGGTAGTGGGGTTGTAGATGATTAGTCTCCTTTATGGCTCTAATCTGATAGTGGTAGATGTCTAGTCTCCTTTATGGCTCTAATCTGATAGTGGTAGATGTCTAGTCTCCTTTATGGCTCTAATCTGATAGTGGTAGTGGGGTGATAGATGTCTAGTCTCCCTTATGGCTCTAATCTGATAGTGGTAGTGGGGTGGTAGATATCTAGTCTCCTTTATGGCTCTAATCTGATAGTGGTAGTGGGGTGGTAGATGTCTAGTCTCCTTTATGGCTCTAATTTGATAGTGGTAGATGTCTAGTCTCCTTTATGGCTCTAATCTGATAGTGGTAGTGGGGTGGTAGATGTCTAGTCTCCTTTATGGCTCTAATCTGATATAGTGGGGTGGTAGATGTCTAGTCTCCTTTATGGCTCTAATCTGATAGTGGTAGATGTCTAGTCTCCTTTATGGCTCTAATCTGATAGTTGTCGATGAATAGCCTCCTTTATGGCTCTAATCTGATAGTGGTAGTGGGGTGATAGATGTCTAGTCTCCTTTATGGCTTTAATTTGATAGTGGTAGATGTGTTAGTCTCCTTTATGGCTCTAATCTGATAGTGGTAGTGGGGTGGTAGATGTCTAGTCACCTTTATGGCTCTAATCTGATAGTGGTCGATGTCTAGTCTCCTTTATGGCTCTAATCTGATAGTGGTAGTGGGGTGGTAGATGTCTAGTCTCCTTTATGGCTCTAATCTGATAGTGGTAGTGGGGTGATAGATGTCTACTCCTTTATGGCTCTAATTTGATAGTGGTAGATGTCTAGTCTCCTTTATGGCTCTAATCTGATAGTGGTAGTGGGGTGGTAGATGTCTAGTCACCTTTATGGCTCTAATCTGATAGTGGTCGATGTCTAGTCTCCTTTATGGCTCTAATCTGATAGTGGTAGTGGGGTGGTAGATGTCTAGTCTCCTTTATGGCTCTAATCTGATAGTGGTAGTGGGGTGGTAGATGTCTAGTCACCTTTATGGCTCTAATCTGATAGTGGTCGATGTCTAGTCTCCTTTATGGCTCTAATCTGATAGTGGTAGTGGGGTGGTAGATGTCTAGTCTCCTTTATGGCTCTAATCTGATAGTGGTAGTGGGGTGGTAGATGTCTAGTCACCTTTATGGCTCTAATCTGATAGTGGTCGATGTCTAGTCTCCTTTATGGCTCTAATCTGATAGTGGTAGTGGGGTGGTAGATGTCTAGTCTCCTTTATGGCTCTAATCTGATAGTGGTAGTGGGGTGATAGATGTATAGTCTCCCTTATGGCTCTAATCTGATAGTGGTAGTGGGGTGGTAGATGTCTAGTCTCCTTTTTGGCTCTAAACTGATAGTGGTAGTGGGGTGGTATATGTCTAGTCTCCTTTATGGCTCTAATCTGATAGTGGTAGTGGGGTGGTAGATGTCTAGTCTCCTTTATGGCTTTAATCTGATAGTGGTCGTGGGGTGGTAGATGTCTAGTCTCCTTTATGGCTCTAATCTGATAGTGGTAGTGGGGTTGTAGATGATTAGTCTCCTTTATGGCTCTAATCTGATAGTGGTAGATGTCTAGTCTCCTTTATGGCTCTAATCTGATAGTGGTAGATGTCTAGTCTCCTTTATGGCTCTAATCTGATAGTGGTAGTGGGGTGATAGATGTCTAGTCTCCCTTATGGCTCTAATCTGATAGTGGTAGTGGGGTGGTAGATATCTAGTCTCCTTTATGGCTCTAATCTGATAGTGGTAGTGGGGTGGTAGATGTCTAGTCTCCTTTATGGCTCTAATCTGATAGTGGTAGTTGGGTGGTAGATGTCTAGTCTCCTTTATGGCTCTAATCTGATAGTGGTAGTGGGGTGTAGATGTCTAGTCTCCCTTATGGCTCTAATCTGATAGTGGTAGTGGGGTGATAGATGTCTAGTCTCCTTTATGGCTCTAATCTGATAGTGGTAGATGTCTAGTCTCCTTTATGGCTCTAATCTGATAGTTGTCGATGAATAGCCTCTTTTATGGCTCTAATCTGATAGTGGTAGTGGGGTGATAGATGTCTAGTCTCCTTTATGGCTCTAATTTGATAGTGGTAGATGTCTAGTCTCCTTTATGGCTCTAATCTGATAGTGGTAGTGGGGTGGTAGATGTCTAGTCTCCTTTATGGCTCTAATCTGATAGTGGTAGTGGGGTGATAGATGTCTACTCCTTTATGGCTCTAATTTGATAGTGGTAGATGTCTAGTCTCCTTTATGGCTCTAATCTGATAGTGGTAGTGGGGTGGTAGATGTCTAGTCTCCTTTATGGCTCTAATCTGATAGTGGTAGTGGGGTGGTAGATTTCTAGTCTCCTTTATGGCTCTAATCTGATAGTGGTAGATGTCTAGTCTCCTTTATGGCTCTAATCTGATAGTTGTCGATGAATAGCCTCCTTTATGGCTCTAATCTGATAGTGGTAGTGGGGTGATAGATGTCTAGTCTCCTTTATGGCTTTAATTTGATAGTGGTAGATGTCTAGTCTCCTTTATGGCTCTAATCTGATAGTGGTAGTGGGGTGGTAGATGTCTAGTCACCTTTATGGCTCTAATCTGATAGTGGTCGATGTCTAGTCTCCTTTATGGCTCTAATCTGATAGTGGTAGTGGGGTGGTAGATGTCTAGTCTCCTTTATGGCTCTAATCTGATAGTGGTAGTGGGGTGATAGATGTCTACTCCTTTATGGCTCTAATTTGATAGTGGTAGATGTCTAGTCTCCTTTATGGCTCTAATCTGATAGTGGTAGTGGGGTGGTAGATGTCTAGTCACCTTTATGGCTCTAATCTGATAGTGGTCGATGTCTAGTCTCCTTTATGGCTCTAATCTGATAGTGGTAGTGGGGTGGTAGATGTCTAGTCTCCTTTATGGCTCTAATCTGATAGTGGTAGTGGGGTGATAGATGTCTAGTCTCCCTTATGGCTCTAATCTGATAGTGGTAGTGGGGTGGTAGATGTCTAGTCACCTTTATGGCTCTAATCTGATAGTGGTCGATGTCTAGTCTCCTTTATGGCTCTAATCTGATAGTGGTAGTGGGGTGATAGATGTCTAGTCTCCCTTATGGCTCTAATCTGATAGTGGTAGTGGGGTGGTAGATGTCTAGTCTCCTTTTTGGCTCTAATCTGATAGTGGTAGTGGGGTGGTATATGTCTAGTCTCCTCTATGGCTCTAATCTGATAGTGGTAGTGGGGTGGTAGATGTCTAGTCACCTTTATGGCTCTAATCTGATAGTGGCCGATGTCTAGTCTCCTTTATGGCTCTAATCTGATAGTGGTAGTGGGGTGGTAGATGTCTAGTCTCCTTTATGGCTCTAATCTGATAGTGGTAGTGGGGTGGTAGATGTCTAGTCACCTTTATGGCTCTAATCTGATAGTGGCCGATGTCTAGTCTCCTTTATGGCTCTAATCTGATAGTGGTAGTGGGGTGGTAGATGTCTAGTCACCTTTATGGCTCTAATCTGATAGTGGTCGATGTCTAGTCTCCTTTATGGCTCTAATCTGATAGTGGTAGTGGGGTGGTAGATGTCTAGTCTCCTTTATGGCTCTAATCTGATAGTGGTAGTGGGGTGATAGATGTATAGTCTCCCTTATGGCTCTAATCTGATAGTGGTAGTGGGGTGGTAGATGTCTAGTCTCCTTTTTGGCTCTAAACTGATAGTGGTAGTGGGGTGGTATATGTCTAGTCTCCTTTATGGCTCTAATCTGATAGTGGTAGTGGGGTGGTAGATGTCTAGTCTCCTTTATGGCTCTAATCTGATAGTGGTCGTGGGGTGGTAGATGTCTAGTCTCCTTTATGGCTCTAATCTGATTGTGGTAGTGGGGTTGTAGATGATTAGTCTCCTTTATGGCTCTAATCTGATAGTGGTAGATGTCTAGTCTCCTTTATGGCTCTAATCTGAGTGGTAGTGGGGTGGTAGATGTCTAGTCTCCTTTATGGCTCTAATCTGATAGTGGTAGTGGGGCGATAGATGTCTAGTCTCCCTTATGGCTCTAATCTGATAGTGGTAGTGGGGTGGTAGATGTCTAGTCTCCTTTATGGCTCTAATCTGATAGTGGTAGTGGGGTGGTAGATGTCTAGTCTCCTTTATGGCTCTAATCTGATAGTGGTAGTGGGGTGGTAGATGTCTAGTCTCCCTTATGGCTCTAATCTGATAGTGGTAGTGGGGTGATAGATGTCTAGTCTCCTTTATGGCTCTAATCTGATAGTGGTAGATGTCTAGTCTCCTTTATGGCTCTAATCTGATAGTTGTCGATGAATAGCCTCTTTTATGGCTCTAATCTGATAGTGGTAGTGGGGTGATAGATGTCTAGTCTCCTTTATGGCTCTAATTTGATAGTGGTAGATGTCTAGTCTCCTTTATGGCTCTAATCTGATAGTGGTAGTGGGGTGGTAGATGTCTAGTCACCTTTATGGCTCTAATCTGATAGTGGTCGATGTCTAGTCTCCTTTATGGCTCTAATCTGATAGTGGTAGTGGGGTGGTAGATGTCTAGTCTCCTTTTTGGCTCTAATCTGATAGTGGTAGTGGGGTGATAGATGTCTACTCCTTTATGGCTCTAATTTGATAGTGGTAGATGTCTAGTCTCCTTTATGGCTCTAATCTGATAGTGGTAGTGGGGTGGTAGATGTCTAGTCTCCCTTATGGCTCTAATCTGATAGTGGTAGTGGGGTGGTAGATGTCTAGTCACCTTTATGGCTCTAATCTGATAGTGGTCGATGTCTAGTCTCCTTTATGGCTCTAATCTGATAGTGGTAGTGGGGTGGTAGATGTCTAGTCTCCTTTATGGCTCTAATCTGATAGTGGTAGTGGGGTGATAGATGTCTAGTCTCCCTTATGGCTCTAATCTGATAGTTGTAGTGGGGTGGTAGATGTCTAGTCTCCCTTATGGCTCTAATCTGATAGTGGTAGTGGGGTGGTAGATGTCTAGTCTCCTTTATGGCTCTAATCTGATAGTGGTAGTGGGGTGGTAGATGTCTAGTCACCTTTATGGCTCTAATCTGATAGTGGTCGATGTCTAGTCTCCTTTATGGCTCTAATCTGATAGTGGTAGTGGGGTGGTAGATGTCTAGTCTCCTTTATGGCTCTAATCTGATAGTGGTAGTGGGGTGGTAGATGTCTAGTCACCTTTATGGCTCTAATCTGATAGTGGTCGATGTCTAGTCTCCTTTATGGCTCTAATCTGATAGTGGTAGTGGGGTGGTAGATGTCTAGTCTCTTTTATGGCTCTAATCTGATAGTGGTAGTGGGGTGATAGATGTATAGTCTCCCTTATGGCTCTAATCTGATAGTGGTAGTGGGGTGGTAGATGTCTACTCCTTTTTGGCTCTAATCTGATAGTGGTAGTGGGGTGGTATATGTCTAGTCTCCTTTATGGCTCTAATCTGATAGTGGTAGTGGGGTGGTAGATGTCTAGTCTCCTTTATGGCTCTAATCTGATAGTGGTCGTGGGGTGGTAGATGTCTAGTGTCCTTTATGGCTCTAATCTGATAGTGGGGTGGTAGATGTCTAGTCTCGTTTATGGCTCTAATCTGATAGTAGTAGTGATGTGGTAGATGTCTAGTCTCCCTTATGGCTCTAATCTGATAGTGGTATTGGGATGGTAGATTTCTCCTTTATGGTTCTAATCTGATAGTGGTAGTGGGGTGGTAGATGTCTAGTCTTCCTTATGGCTCTAATCTGATAGTGGTAGTGGGGTGGTAGATGTCTAGTCTCCTTTATGGCTCTAATCTGATAGTGGTAGTGGGGTGATAGATGTCTAGTCACCTTTATGGCTCTAATCTGATAGTGGTCGATGTCTAGTCTCCTTTATGGCTCTAATCTGATAGTGGTAGTGGGGTGATAGATGTCTACTCCTTTATGGCTCTAATTTGATAGTGGTAGATGTCTAGTCTCTTTTATGGCTCTAATCTGATAGTGGTAGTGGGGTGGTAGATGTCTAGTCTCCCTTATGGCTCTAATCTGATAGTGGTTGATGTCTAGTCTCCTTTATGGCTCTAATCTGATAGTGGTAGTGGGGTGGTAGATGTCTAGTCTCCATTATGGCTCTAATCTGATAGTGGTAGTGGGGTGATAGATGTCTAGTCTCCCTTATGGCTCTAATCTGATAGTGGTAGTGGGGTGGTAGATGTCTAGTCTCCTTTTTGGCTCTAATCTGATAGTGGTAGTGGGGTGGTATATGTCTAGTCTCCTTTATGGCTCTAATCTGATAGTGGTAGTGGGGTGGTAGATGTCTAGTCACCTTTATGGCTCTAATCTGATAGTGGTCGATGTCTAGTCTCCTTTATGGCTCTAATCTGATAGTGGTAGTGGGATGGTAGATGTCTAGTCTCCTTTATGGCTCTAATCTGATAGTGGTAGTGGGGTGGTAGATGCCTAGTCACCTTTATGGCTCTAATCTGATAGTGGTAGTGGGGTGGTAGATGTCTAGTCTCCTTTATGGCTCTAATCTGATAGTGGTAGTGGGGTGGTAGATGTCTAGTCTCCTTTATGGCTCTAATCTGATAGTGGTAGTTGGGTGGTAGATGTCTAGTCTCCTTTATGGCTCTAATCTGATAGTGGTAGTGGGGTGGTAGATGTCTAGTCTCCCTTATGGCTCTAATCTGATAGTGGGGTGATAGATGTCTAGTCTCCTTTATGGCTCTAATCTGATAGTGGTAGATGTCTAGTCTCCTTTATGGCTCTAATCTGATAGTTGTCGATGAATAGCCTCCTTTATGGCTCTAATCTGATAGTGGTAGTGGGGTGATAGATGTCTAGTCTCCTTTATGGCTCTAATTTGATAGTGGTAGATGTCTAGTCTCCTTTATGGCTCTGATCTGATAGTGGTAGTGGGGTGGTAGATGTCTAGTCACCTTTATGGCTCTAATCTGATAGTGGTCGATGTCTAGTCTCCTTTATGGCTCTAATTTGATAGTGGTAGATGTCTAGTCTCCTTTATGGCTCTAATCTGATAGTGGTAGTGGGGTGGTAGATGTCTAGTCTCCTTTATGGCTCTAATCTGATAGTGGTAGTGGGGTGATAGATGTCTACTCCTTTATGGCTCTAATTTGATAGTGGTAGATGTCTAGTCTCCTTTATGGCTCTAATCTGATAGTGGTAGTGGGGTGGTAGATGTCTAGTCTCCCTTATGGCTCTAATCTGATAGTGGTAGTGGGGTGGTAGATGTCTAGTCTCCTTTATGGCTCTAATCTGATAGTGGTCGATGTCTAGTCTCCTTTATGACTCTAATCTGATAGTGGTAGTGGGGTGGTAGATGTCTAGTCTCCTTTATGGCTCTAATCTGATAGTGGTAGTGGGGTGATAGATGTCTAGTCTCCCTTATGGCTCTAATCTGATAGTTGTAGTGGGGTGGTAGATGTCTAGTCTCCTTTATGGCTCTAATCTGATAGTGGTAGTGGGGTGGTAGATGTCTAGTCTCCTTTATGGCTCTAATCTGATAGTGGTAGTGGGGTGGTAGATGTCTAGTCACCTTTATGGCTCTAATCTGATAGTGGTCGATGTCTAGTCTCCTTTATGGCTCTAATATGATAGTGGTAGTGGGGTGGTAGATGTCTAGTCTCCTTTATGGCTCTAATCTGATAGTGGTAGTGGGGTGGTAGATGTCTAGTCACCTTTATGGCTCTAATCTGATAGTGGTCGATGTCTAGTCTCCTTTATGGCTCTAATCTGATAGTGGTAGTGGGGTGGTAGATGTCTAGTCTCCTTTATGGCTCTAATCTGATAGTGGTAGTGGGGTGATAGATGTATAGTCTCCCTTATGGCTCTAATCTGATAGTGGTAGTGGGGTGGTAGATGTCTAGTCTCCTTTATGGCTCTAATCTGATAGTGGTCGTGGGGTGGTAGATGTCTAGTCTCCTTTATGGCTCTAATCTGATAGTGGGGTGGTAGATGTCTAGTCTCGTTTATGGCTCTAATCTGATAGTAGTAGTGATGTGGTAGATGTCTAGTCTCCCTTATGGCTCTAATCTGATAGTGGTAGTGGGATGGTAGATTTCTCCTTTATGGTTCTAATCTGATAGTGGTAGTGGGGTGGTAGATGTCTAGTCTTCCTTATGGCTCTAATCTGATAGTGGTAGTGGGGTGGTAGATGTCTAGTCTCCTTTATGGCTCTAATCTGATAGTGGTAGTTGGGTGGTAGATGTCTAGTCTCCTTTATGGCTCTAATCTGATAGTGGTAGTGGGGTGGTAGATGTCTAGTCTCCCTTATGGCTCTAATCTGATAGTGGTAGTGGGGTGATAGATGTCTAGTCTCCTTTATGGCTCTAATCTGATAGTTGTCGATGAATAGCCTCCTTTATGGCTCTAATCTGATAGTGGTAGTGGGGTGATAGATGTCTAGTCTCCTTTATGGCTCTAATTTGATAGTGGTAGATGTCTAGTCACCTTCATGGCTCTAATCTGATAGTGGTCGATGTCTAGTCTCCTTTATGGCTCTAATCTGATAGTGGTAGTGGGGTGGTAGATGTCTAGTCTCCTTTATGGCTCTAATCTGTTGGTGGTAGTGGGGTGATAGATGTCTACTCCTTTATGGCTCTAATTTGATAGTGGTAGATGTCTAGTCTCTTTTATGGCTCTAATCTGATAGTGGTAGTGGGGTGGTAGATGTCTAGTCTCCCTTATGGCTCTAATCTGATAGTGGTAGTGGGGTGGTAGATGTCTAGTCACCTTTATGGCTCTAATCTTATAGTGGTCGATGTCTAGTCTCCTTTATGGCTCTAATCTGATAGTGGTAGTGGGTGGTAGATGTCTAGTCTCCATTATGGCTCTAATCTGATAGTGGTAGTGGGGTGATAGATGTCTAGTCTCCCTTATGGCTCTAATCTGATAGTGGTAGTGGGGTGGTAGATGTCTAGTCTCCTTTTTGGCTCTAATCTGATAGTGGTAGTGGGGTGGTATATGTCTAGTCTCCTTTATGGCTCTAATCTGATAGTGGTAGTGGGGTGGTAGATGTCTAGTCACCTTTATGGCTCTAATCTGATAGTGGTCGATGTCTAGTCTCCTTTATGGCTCTAATCTGATAGTGGTAGTGGGATGGTAGATGTCTAGTCTCCTTTATGGCTCTAATCTGATAGTGGTAGTGGGGTGGTAGATGTCTAGTCACCTTTATGGCTCTAATCTGATAGTGGTCGATGTCTAGTCTCCTTTATGGCTCTAATCTGATAGTGGTAGTGGGGTGGTAGATGTCTAGTCTCCTTTATGGCTCTAATCTGATAGTGGTAGTGGGGTGATAGATGTCTAGTCTCCTTTATGGCTCTAATCTGATAGTGGTCGTGGGGTGGTAGATGTCTAGTCTCCTTTATGGCTCTAATCTGATAGTGGGGTGGTAGATGTCTAGTCTCGTTTATGGCTCTAATCTGATAGTAGTAGTGATGTGGTAGATGTCTAGTCTCTTTTATGGCTCTAATCTGATAGTGGTAGTGGGGTGGTAGATGTCTAGTCTCCCTTATGGCTCTAATCTGATAGTGGTAGTGGGGTGGTAGATGTCTAGTCTCCCTTATGGCTCTAATCTGATAGTGGTAGTGGGGTGATAGATGTCTAGTCTCCCTTATGGCTCTAATCTGATAGTGGTAGTGGTGTGGTAGATGTCTAGTCTCCTTTATGGCTCTAATCTGATAGTGGTAGTGGGGTGGTAGATGTCTAGTCTCCTTTATGGCTCTAATCTGATAGTGGTAGTGGGGTGGTAGATGTCTAGTCTCCTTTATGGCTCTAATCTGATAGTGGTCGTGGGGTGGTAGATGTCTAGTCTCCTTTATGGCTCTAATCTGATAGTGGGGTGGTAGATGTCTAGTCTCGTTTATGGCTCTAATCTGATAGTAGTAGTGATGTGGTAGATGTCTAGTCTCCCTTATGGCTCTAATCTGATAGTGGTAGTGGGATGGTAGATTTCTCCTTTATGGTTCTAATCTGATAGTGGTAGTGGGGTGGTAGATGTCTAGTCTTCCTTATGGCTCTAATCTGATAGTGGTAGTGGGGTGGTAGATGTCTAGTCTCCTTTATGGCTCTAATCTGATAGTGGTAGTGGGGTGATAGATGTCTAGTCTCCCTTATGGCTCTAATCTGATAGTGGTCGTGGGGTGATAGATGTTTAGTCTCCTTTATGGCTCTAATCTGATAGTGGTAGTGGTGTGATAGATGTCTAGTCTCCTTTATGGCTCTAATCTGATAGTGGTAGTGGGGTGGTAGATGTCTAGTCTCCTTTATGGCTCTAATCTGATAGTGGTAGTGGGGTGATAGATGTCTAGTCTCCCTTATGGCTCTAATCTGATAGTGGTAGTGGGGTGATAGATGTCTAGTCTCCTTTATGGCTCTAATCTGATAGTGGTAGTGGCGTGATAGATGTCTAGTCTCCTTTATGGCTCTAATTTGATAGTGGTAGATGTCTAGTCTCCTTTATGGCTCTAATCTGATAGTGGTAGTGGGGTGGTAGATGTCTAGTCACCTTTATGGCTCTAATCTGATAGTGGTCGATGTCTAGTCTCCTTTATGGCTCTAATCTGATAGTGGTAGTGGGGTGGTAGATGTCTAGTCTCCTTTATGGCTCTAATCTGATAGTGGTAGTGGGGTGATAGATGTCTACTCCTTTATGGCTCTAATTTGATAGTGGTAGATGTCTAGTCTCCTTTATGGCTCTAATCTGATAGTGGTAGTGGGGTGGTAGATGTCTAGTCTCCCTTATGGCTCTAATCTGATAGTGGTAGTGGGGTGGTAGATGTCTAGTAACCTTTATGGCTCTAATCTGATAGTGGTCGATGTCTAGTCTCCTTTATGGCTCTAATCTGATAGTGGTAGTGGGGTGGTAGATGTCTAGTCTCCTTTATGGCTCTAATCTGATAGTGGTAGTGGGGTGATAGATGTCTAGTCTCCCTTATGGCTCTAATCTGATAGTGGTAGTGGGGTGGTAGATGTCTAGTCTCCTTTTTGGCTCTAATCTGATAGTGGTAGTGGGGTGGTATATGTCTAGTCTCCTTTATGGCTCTAATCTGATAGTGGTAGTGGGGTGGTAGATGTCTAGTCACCTTTATGGCTCTAATCTGATAGTGGTCGATGTCTAGTCTCCTTTATGGCTCTAATCTGATAGTGGTAGTGGGGTGGTATATGTCTAGTCTCCTTTATGGCTCTAATCTGATAGTGGTAGTGGGGTGGTAGATGTCTAGTCTCCTTTATGGCTCTAATCTGATAGTGGTCGTGGGGTGGTAGATGTCTAGTCTCCTTTATGGCTCTAATCTGATAGTGGGGTGGTAGATGTCTAGTCTCGTTTATGGCTCTAATCTGATAGTAGTAGTGATGTGGTCGATGTCTAGTCTCCCTTATGGCTCTAATCTGATAGTGGTAGTGGGATGGTAGATTTCTCCTTTATGGTTCTAATCTGATAGTGGTAGTGGGGTGGTAGATGTCTAGTCTTCCTTATGGCTCTAATCTGATAGTGGTAGTGGGGTGGTAGATGTCTAGTCTCCTTTATGGCTCTAATCTGATAGTGGTAGTGGGGTGATAGATGTCTAGTCTCCCTTATGGCTCTAATCTGATAGTGGTCGTGGGGTGATAGATGTTTAGTCTCCTTTATGGCTCTAATCTGATAGTGGTAGTGGGGTGATAGATGTCTAGTCTCCTTTATGGCTCTAATTTGATAGTGGTAGATGTCTAGTCTCCTTTATGGCTCTAATCTGATAGTGGTAGTGGGGTGGTAGATGTCTAGTCACCTTTATGGCTCTAATCTGATAGTGGTAGTGGGGTGATAGATGTCTACTCCTTTATGGCTCTAATTTGATAGTGGTAGATGTCTAGTCTCCTTTATGGCTCTAATCTGATAGTGGTAGTGGGGTGGTAGATGTCTAGTCTCCCTTATGGCTCTAATCTGATAGTGGTAGTGGGGTGGTAGATGTCTAGTCACCTTTATGGCTCTAATCTGATAGTGGTCGATGTCTAGTCTCCTTTATGGCTCTAATCTGATAGTGGTAGTGGGGTGGTAGATGTCTAGTCTCCTTTATGGCTCTAATCTGATAGTGGTAGTGGGGTGATAGATGTCTAGTCTCCCTTATGGCTCTAAAATGATAGTGGTAGTGGGGTGGTAGATGTCTAGTCTCCTTTTTGGCTCTAATCTGATAGTAGTAGTGGGGTGATAGATGTCTAGTCTCCTTTATGGCTCTAATCTGATAGTGTAGTGGGGTGGTAGATGTCTAGTCACCTTTATGGCTCTAATCTGATAGTGGTCGATGTCTAGTCTCCTTTATGGCTCTAATCTGATAGTGGTAGTGGGGTGGTATATGTCTAGTCTCCTTTATGGCTCTAATCTGATAGTGGTAGTGGGGTGGTAGATGTCTAGTCTCCTTTATGGCTCTAATCTGATAGTGGTCGTGGGGTGGTAGATGTCTAGTCTCCCTTATGGCTCTAATCTGATAGTGGGGTGGTAGATGTCTAGTCTCCTTTATGGCTCTAATCTGATAGTAGTAGTGATGTGGTAGATGTCTAGTCTCCCTTATGGCTCTAATCTGATAGTGGTAGTGGGATGGTAGATTTCTCCTTTATGGTTCTAATCTGATAGTGGTAGTGGGGTGGTAGATGTCTAGTCTTCCTTATGGCTCTAATCTGATAGTGGTAGTGGGGTGGTAGATGTCTAGTCTCCTTTATGGCTCTAATCTGATAGTGGTAGTGGGGTGGTAGATGTCTAGTCTCCCTTATGGCTCTAATCTGATAGTGGTCGTGGGGTGATAGATGTTTAGTCTCCTTTATGGCTCTAATCTGATAGTGGTAGTGGGGTGATAGATGTCTAGTCTCCTTTATGGCTCTAATTTGATAGTGGTAGATGTCTAGTCTCCTTTATGGCTCTAATCTGATAGTGGTAGTGGGGTGGTAGATGTCTAGTCACCTTTATGGCTCTAATCTGATAGTGGTCGATGTCTAGTCTCCTTTATGGCTCTAATCTGATAGTGGTAGTGGGGTGGTAGATGTCTAGTCTCCTTTTTGGCTCTAATCTGATAGTGGTAGTGGGGTGGTATATGTCTAGTCTCCTTTATGGCTCTAATCTGATAGTGGTAGTGGGGTGGTAGATGTCTAGTCACCTTTATGGCTCTAATCTGATAGTGGTCGATGTCTAGTCTCCTTTATGGCTCTAATCTGATAGTGGTAGTGGGATGGTAGATGTCTAGTCTCCTTTATGGCTCTAATCTGATAGTGGTAGTGGGGTGGTAGATGTCTAGTCACCTTTATGGCTCTAATCTGATAGTGGTCGATGTCTAGTCTCCTTTATGGCTCTAATCTGATAGTGGTAGTGGGGTGGTAGATGTCTAGTCTCCTTTATGGCTCTAATCTGATAGTGGTAGTGGGGTGATAGATGTCTAGTCTCCCTTATGGCTCTAATCTGATAGTGGTAGTGGGGTGATAGATGTCTAGTCTCCTTTATGGCTCTAATCTGATAGTGGTAGTGGGGTGATAGATGTCTAGTCTCCTTTATGGCTCTAATTTCATAGTGGTAGATGTCTAGTCTCCTTTATGGCTCTAATCTGATAGTGGTAGTGGGGTGGTAGATGTCTAGTCACCTTTATGGCTCTAATCTGATAGTGGTCGATGTCTAGTCTCCTTTATGGCTCTAATCTGATAGTGGTAGTGGGGTGGTAGATGTCTAGTCTCCTTTATGGCTCTAATCTGATAGTGGTAGATGTCTAGTCTCCTTTATGGCTCTAATCTGATAGTGGTAGTGGGGTGGTAGATGTCTAGTCTCCCTTATGGCTCTAATCTGATAGTGGTAGTGGGCTGGTAGATGTCTAGTCACCTTTATGGCTCTAATCTGATAGTGGTCGATGTCTAGTCTCCTTTATGGCTCTAATCTGATAGTGGTAGTGGGGTGGTAGATGTCTAGTCTCCTTTATGGCTCTAATCTGATAGTGGTAGTGGGGTGGTAGATGTCTAGTCTCCTTTATGGCTCTAATCTGATAGTGGTAGTGGGGTGGCAGATGTCTAGTCTCCTTTATGGCTCTAATCTGATAGTGGTAGTGGGGTGGTATATGTCTAGTCTCCTTTATGGCTCTAATCTGATAGTGGTAGTGGGGTGGTAGATGTCTAGTCACCTTTATGGCTCTAATCTGATAGTGGTCGATGTCTAGTCTCCTTTATGGCTCTAATCTGATAGTGGTAGTGGGGTGGTAGATGTCTAGTCTCCTTTATGGCTCTAATCTGATAGTGGTAGTGGGGTGGTATATGTCTATTCTCCTTTATGGCTCTAATCTGATAGTGGTAGTGGGGTGGTAGATGTCTAGTGTCCTTTATGGCTCTAATCTGATAGTGGTAGTGGGGTGGTAGATGTCTAGTCTCCTTTATGGCTCTAATCTGATAGTGGGGTGGTAGATGTCTAGTCTCGTTTATGGCTCTAATCTGATAGTAGTAGTGATGTGGTAGATGTCTAGTCTCCCTTATGGCTCTAATCTGATAGTGGTAGTGGGATGGTAGATTTCTCCTTTATGGTTCTAATCTGATAGTGGTAGTGGGGTGGTAGATGTCTAGTCTTCCTTATGGCTCTAATCTGATAGTGGTAGTGGGGTGGTAGATGTCTAGTCTCCTTTATGGCTCTAATCTGATAGTGGTAGTGGGGTGATAGATGTCTAGTCTCCCTTATGGCTCTAATCTGATAGTGGTCGTGGGGTGATAGATGTTTAGTCTCCTTTATGGCTCTAATCTGATAGTGGTAGTGGGGTGATAGATGTCTAGTCTCCTTTATGGCTCTAATTTGATAGTGGTAGATGTCTAGTCTCCTTTATGGCTCTAATATGATAGTGGTAGTGGGGTGGTAGATGTCTAGTCACCTTTATGGCTCTAATCTGATAGTGGTCAATGTCTAGTCTCCTTTATGGCTCTAATCTGATAGTGGTAGTGGGGTGATAGATGTCTACTCCTTTATGGCTCTAATTTGATAGTGGTAGATGTCTAGTCTCCTTTATGGCTCTAATCTGATAGTGGTAGATGTCTAGTCTCCTTTATGGCTCTAATCTGATAGTGGTAGTGGGGTGGTAGATGTCTAGTCTCCTTTATGGCTCTAATCTGATAGTGGTAGATGTCTAGTCTCCTTTATGGCTCTAATCTGATAGTGGTAGATGTCTAGTCTCCTTTATGGCTCTAATCTGATAGTGGTAGTGGGGTGGTAGATGTCTAGTCTCCTTTATGGCTCTAACCTGATAGTGGTAGTGGGGTGGTAGATGTCTAGTCTCCTTTATGGCTCTAATCTGATAGTGGGGTGGTAGATGTCTAGTCTCGTTTATGGCTCTAATCTGATAGTAGTAGTGATGTGGTAGATGTCTAGTCTCCCTTATGGCTCTAATCTGATAGTGGTAGTGGGATGGTAGATTTCTCCTTTATGGTTCTAATCTGATAGTGGTAGTGGGGTGGTAGATGTCTAGTCTTCCTTATGGCTCTAATCTGATAGTGGTAGTGGGGTGGTAGATGTCTAGTCTCCTTTATGGCTCTAATCTGATAGTGGTAGTGGGGTGATAGATGTCTAGTCTCCCTTATGGCTCTAATCTGATAGTGGTAGTGGGGTGATAGATGTCTAGTCTCCTTTATGGCTCTAATCTGATAGTGGTAGTGGGGTGGTAGATGTCTAGTCTCCTTTTTGGCTCTAATCTGATAGTGGTAGTGGGGTGGTATATGTCTAGTCTCCTTTATGGCTCTAATCTGATAGTGGTAGTGGGGTGGTAGATGTCTAGTCACCTTTATGGCTCTAATCTGATAGTGGTCGATGTCTAGTCTCCTTTATGGCTCTAATCTGATAGTGGTAGTGGGATGGTAGATGTCTAGTCTCCTTTATGGCTCTAATCTGATAGTGGTAGTGGGGTGGTAGATGTCTAGTCACCTTTATGGCTCTAATCTGATAGTGGTCGATGTCTAGTCTCCTTTATGGCTCTAATCTGATAGTGGTAGTGGGGTGGTAGATGTCTAGTCTCCTTTATGGCTCTAATCTGATAGTGGTAGTGGGGTGATAGATGTATAGTCTCCCTTATGGCTCTAATCTGATAGTGGTAGTGGGGTGGTAGATGTCTAGTCTCCTTTTTGGCTCTAATCTGATAGTGGTAGTGGGGTGGTATATGTCTAGTCTCCTTTATGGCTCTAATCTGATAGTGGTAGTGGGGTGGTAGATGTCTCCTTTATGGCTCTAATCTGATAGTGGTCGTGGGGTGGTAGATGTCTAGTCTCCTTTATGGCTCTAATCTGATAGTGGGGTGGTAGATGTCTAGTCTCGTTTATGGCTCTAATCTGATAGTAGTAGTGATGTGGTAGATGTCTAGTCTCCCTTATGGCTCTAATCTGATAGTGGTAGTGGGATGGTAGATTTCTCCTTTATGGTTCTAATCTGATAGTGGTAGTGGGGTGGTAGATGTCTAGTCTTCCTTATGGCTCTAATCTGATAGTGGTAGTGGGGTGGTAGATGTCTAGTCTCCTTTATGGCTCTAATCTGATAGTGGTCGTGGGGTGATAGATGTTTAGTCTCCTTTATGGCTCTAATCTGATAGTGGTAGTGGGGTGATAGATGTCTAGTCTCCTTTATGGCTCTAATTTGATAGTGGTAGATGTCTAGTCTCCTTTATGGCTCTAATATGATAGTGGTAGTGGGGTGGTAGATGTCTAGTCTCCTTTATGGCTCTAATCTGATAGTGGTCAATGTCTAGTCTCCTTTATGGCTCTAATCTGATAGTGGTAGTGGGGTGATAGATGTCTACTCCTTTATGGCTCTAATTTGATAGTGGTAGATGTCTAGTCTCCTTTATGGCTCTAATCTGATAGTGGTAGATGTCTAGTCTCCTTTATGGCTCTAATCTGATAGTGGTAGTGGGGTGGTAGATGTCTAGTCTCCTTTATGGCTCTAATCTGATAGTGGTAGATGTCTAGTCTCCCTTATGGCTCTAATCTGATAGTGGTAGTGGGGTGATAGATGTCTAGTCTCCTTTATGGCTCTAATCTGATAGTGGTAGTGGGGTGGTAGATGTCTAGTCTCCTTTTTGGCTCTAATCTGATAGTGGTAGTGGGGTGGTATATGTCTAGTCTCCTTTATGGCTCTAATCTGATAGTGGTAGTGGGGTGGTAGATGTCTAGTCACCTTTATGGCTCTAATCTGATAGTGGTCGATGTCTAGTCTCCTTTATGGCTCTAATCTGATAGTGGTAGTGGGATGGTAGATGTCTAGTCTCCTTTATGGCTCTAATCTGATAGTGGTAGTGGGGTGGTAGATGTCTAGTCACCTTTATGGCTCTAATCTGATAGTGGTCGATGTCTAGTCTCCCTTATGGCTCTAATCTGATAGTGGTAGTGGGGTGGTAGATGTCTAGTCTCCTTTTTGGCTCTAATCTGATAGTGGTAGTGGGGTGGTATATGTCTAGTCTCCTTTATGGCTCTAATCTGATAGTGGTAGTGGGGTGGTAGATGTCTAGTCTCCTTTATGGCTCTAATCTGATAGTGGTCGTGGGGGGGTAGATGTCAAGTCTCATTTATGGCTCTAATCTGATAGTGGGGTGGTAGATGTCTAGTCTCCCTTATGGCTCTAATCTGATAGTGGTAGTGGGATGGTAGATTTCTCCTTTATGGTTCTAATCTGATAGTGGTAGTGGGGTGGTAGATGTCTAGTCTTCCTTATGGCTCTAATCTGATAGTGGTAGTGGGGTGGTAGATGTCTAGTCTCCTTTATGGCTCTAATCTGATAGTGGTAGTGGGGTGATAGATGTCTAGTCTCCTTTATGGCTCTAATCTGATAGTGGGGTGGTAGATGTCTAGTCTCGTTTATGGCTCTAATCTGATAGTAGTAGTGATGTGGTAGATGTCTAGTCTCCCTTATGGCTCTAATCTGATAGTGGTAGTGGGATGGTAGATTTCTCCTTTATGGTTCTAATCTGATAGTGGTAGTGGGGTGGTAGATGTCTAGTCTTCCTTATGGCTCTAATCTGATAGTGGTAGTGGGGTGGTAGATGTCTAGTCTCCTTTATGGCTCTAATCTGATAGTGGTAGTGGGGTGATAGATGTCTAGTCTCCCTTATGGCTCTAATCTGATAGTGGTCGTGGGGTGATAGATGTTTAGTCTCCTTTATGGCTCTAATCTGATAGTGGTAGTGGGGTGATAGATGTCTAGTCTCCTTTATGGCTCTAATCTGATAGTGGTAGATGTCTAGTCTCCTTTATGGCTCTAATCTGATAGTGGTAGTGGGGTGGTAGATGTCTAGTCTCCTTTATGGCTCTAATCTGATAGTGGTAGTGGGGTGATAGATGTCTAGTCTCCCTTATGGCTCTAATCTGATAGTGGTAGTGGGGTGATAGATGTCTAGTCTCCTTTATGGCTCTAATCTGATAGTGGTAGTGGGGTGATAGATGTCTAGTCTCCTTTATGGCTCTAATTTGATAGTGGTAGATGTCTAGTCTCCTTTATGGCTCTAATCTGATAGTGGTAGTGGGGTGGTAGATGTCTAGTCACCTTCATGGCTCTAATCTGATAGTGGTCGATGTCTAGTCTCCTTTATGGCTCTAATCTGATAGTGGTAGTGGGGTGGTAGATGTCTAGTCTCCTTTATGGCTCTAATGGGGTGATAGATGTCTACTCCTTTATGGCTCTAATTTGATAGTGGTAGATGTCTAGTCTCCTTTATGGCTCTAATCTGATAGTGGTAGTGGGGTGGTAGATGTCTAGTCACCTTTATGGCTCTAATCTGATAGCGGTCGATGTCTAGTCTCCTTTATGGCTCTAATCTGATAGTGGTAGTGGGGTGGTAGATGTCTAGTCTCCTTTATGGCTCTAATCTGATAGTGGTAGTGGGGTGATAGATGTCTAGTCTCCCTTATGGCTCTAATCTGATAGTGGTAGTGGGGTGGCAGATGTCTAGTCTCCTTTTTGGCTCTAATCTGATAGTGGTAGTGGGGTGGTATATGTCTAGTCTCCTTTATGGCTCTAATCTGATAGTGGTAGTGGGGTGGTAGATGTCTAGTCACCTTTATGGGTCTAATCTGATAGTGGTCGATGTCTAGTCTCCTTTATGGCTCTAATCTGATAGTGGTAGTGGGGTGGTAGATGTCTAGTCTCCTTTATGGCTCTAATCTGATAGTGGTAGTGGGGTGGTATATGTCTAGTCTCCTTTATGGCTCTAATCTGATAGTGGTAGTGGGGTGGTAGATGTCTAGTGTCCTTTATGGCTCTAATCTGATAGTGGTAGTGGGGTGGTAGATGTCTAGTCTCCTTTATGGCTCTAATCTGATAGTGGTAGTGGGGTGGTAGATGTCTAGTCTCGTTTATGGCTCTAATCTGATAGTAGTAGTGATGTGGTAGATGTCTAGTCTCCCTTATGGCTCTAATCTGATAGTGGTAGTGGGATGGTAGATTTCTCCTTTATGGTTCTAATCTGATAGTGGTAGTGGGGTGGTAGATGTCTAGTCTCCTTTATGGCTCTAATCTGATAGTGGTCGTGGGGTGATAGATGTTTAGTCTCCTTTATGGCTCTAATCTGATAGTGGTAGTGGGGTGATAGATGTCTAGTCTCCTTTATGGCTCTAATTTGATAGTGGTAGATGTCTAGTCTCCTTTATGGCTCTAATCTGATAGTGGTAGTGGGGTGGTAGATGTCTAGTCACCTTTATGGCTCTAATCTGATAGTGGTCAATGTCTAGTCTCCTTTATGGCTCTAATCTGATAGTGGTAGTGGGGTGGTAGATGTCTAGTCTCCTTTATGGCTCTAATCTGATAGTGGTAGTGGGGTGATAGATGTCTACTCCTTTATGGCTCTAATTTGATAGTGGTAGATGTCTAGTCTCCTTTATGGCTCTAATCTGATAGTGGTAGATGTCTAGTCTCCTTTATGGCTCTAATCTGATAGTGGTAGTGGGGTGGTAGATGTCTAGTCTCCTTTATGGCTCTAATCTGATAGTGGTAGATGTCTAGTCTCCTTTATGGCTCGAATCTGATAGTGGTAGATGTCTAGTCTCCTTTATGGCTCTAATCTGATAGTGGTAGTGGGGTGGTAGATGTCTAGTCTCCTTTATGGCTCTAATCTGATAGTGGTCGTGGGGTGGTAGATGTCTAGTCTCCTTTATGGCTCTAATCTGATAGTGGGGTGGTAGATGTCTAGTCTCCTTTATGGCTCTAATCTGATAGTAGTAGTGATGTGGTAGATGTCTAGTCTCCCTTATGGCTCTAATCTGATAGTGGTAGTGGGATGGTAGATTTCTCCTTTATGGTTCTAATCTGATAGTGGTAGTGGGGTGGTAGATGTCTAGTCTTCCTTATGGCTCTAATCTGATAGTGGTAGTGGGGTGGTAGATGTCTAGTCTCCTTTATGGCTCTAATCTGATAGTGGTAGTGGGGTGATAGATGTCTAGTCTCCCTTATGGCTCTAATCTGATAGTGGTCGTGGGGTGATAGATGTTTAGTCTCCTTTATGGCTCTAATCTGATAGTGGTAGTGGGGTGATAGATGTCTAGTCTCCTTTATGGCTCTAATTTGATAGTGGTAGATGTCTAGTCTCCTTTATGGCTCTAATCTGATAGTGGTAGTGGGGTGGTAGATGTCTAGTCACCTTTATGGCTCTAATCTGATAGTGGTCGATGTCTAGTCTCCTTTATGGCTCTAATCTGATAGTGGTAGATGTCTAGTCTCCTTTATGGCTCTAATCTGATAGTGGTAGTGGGGTGGTAGATGTCTAGTCACCTTTATGGCTCTAATCTGATAGTGGTCGATGTCTAGTCTCCTTTATGGCTCTAATCTGATAGTGGTAGTGGGGTGGTAGATGTCTAGTCTCCTTTATGGCTCTAATCTGATAGTGGTCGATGTCTAGTCTCCTTTATGGCTCTAATCTGATAGTGGTAGTGGGATGGTAGATGTCTAGTCTCCTTTATGGCTCTAATCTGATAGTGGTAGTGGGGTGGTAGATGTCTAGTCACCTTTATGGCTCTAATCTGATAGTGGTCGATGTCTAGTCTCCTTTATGGCTCTAATCTGATAGTGGTAGTGGGGTGGTAGATGTCTAGTCTCCTTTATGGCTCTAATCTGATAGTGGTAGTGGGGTGATAGATGTATAGTCTCCCTTATGGCTCTAATCTGATAGTGGTAGTGGGGTGGTAGATGTCTAGTCTCCTTTTTGGCTCTAATCTGATAGTGGTAGTGGGGTGGTATATGTCTAGTCTCCTTTATGGCTCTAATCTGATAGTGGTAGTGGGGTGGTAGATGTCTCCTTTATGGCTCTAATCTGATAGTGGTCGTGGGGTGGTAGATGTCTAGTCTCCTTTATGGCTCTAATCTGATAGTGGGGTGGTAGATGTCTAGTCTCGTTTATGGCTCTAATCTGATAGTAGTAGTGATGTGGTAGATGTCTAGTCTCCCTTATGGCTCTAATCTGATAGTGGTAGTGGGATGGTAGATTTCTCCTTTATGGTTCTAATCTGATAGTGGTAGTGGGGTGGTAGATGTCTAGTCTTCCTTATGGCTCTAATCTGATAGTGGTAGTGGGGTGGTAGATGTCTAGTCTCCTTTATGGCTCTAATCTGATAGTGGTCGTGGGGTGATAGATGTTTAGTCTCCTTTATGGCTCTAATCTGATAGTGGTAGTGGGGTGATAGATGTCTAGTCTCCTTTATGGCTCTAATTTGATAGTGGTAGATGTCTAGTCTCCTTTATGGCTCTAATATGATAGTGGTAGTGGGGTGGTAGATGTCTAGTCACCTTTATGGCTCTAATCTGATAGTGGTCAATGTCTAGTCTCCTTTATGGCTCTAATCTGATAGTGGTAGTGGGGTGATAGATGTCTACTCCTTTATGGCTCTAATTTGATAGTGGTAGATGTCTAGTCTCCTTTATGGCTCTAATCTGATAGTGGTAGATGTCTAGTCTCCTTTATGGCTCTAATCTGATAGTGGTAGTGGGGTGGTAGATGTCTAGTCTCCTTTATGGCTCTAATCTGATAGTGGTAGATGTCTAGTCTCCTTTATGGCTCTAATCTGATAGTGGTAGATGTCTAGTCTCCTTTATGGCTCTAATCTGATAGTGGTAGTGGGGTGGTAGATGTCTAGTCTCCTTTATGGCTCTAACCTGATAGTTTTCGTGGGGTGGTAGATGTCTAGTCTCCTTTATGGCTCTAATCTGATAGTGGGGTGGTAGATGTCTAGTCTCGTTTATGGCTCTAATCTGATAGTAGTAGTGATGTGGTAGATGTCTAGTCTCCCTTATGGCTCTAATCTGATAGTGGTAGTGGGATGGTAGATTTCTCCTTTATGGTTCTAATCTGATAGTGGTAGTGGGGTGGTAGATGTCTAGTCTTCCTTATGGCTCTAATCTGATAGTGGTAGTGGGGTGGTAGATGTCTAGTCTCCTTTATGGCTCTAATCTGATAGTGGTAGTGGGGTGATAGATGTCTAGTCTCCCTTATGGCTCTAATCTGATAGTGGTAGTGGGGTGATAGATGTCTAGTCTCCTTTATGGCTCTAATCTGATAGTGGTAGTGGGGTGGTAGATGTCTAGTCTCCTTTTTGGCTCTAATCTGATAGTGGTAGTGGGGTGGTATATGTCTAGTCTCCTTTATGGCTCTAATCTGATAGTGGTAGTGGGGTGGTAGATGTCTAGTCACCTTTATGGCTCTAATCTGATAGTGGTCGATGTCTAGTCTCCTTTATGGCTCTAATCTGATAGTGGTAGTGGGATGGTAGATGTCTAGTCTCCTTTATGGCTCTAATCTGATAGTGGTAGTGGGGTGGTAGATGTCTAGTCACCTTTATGGCTCTAATCTGATAGTGGTCGATGTCTAGTCTCCTTTATGGCTCTAATCTGATAGTGGTAGTGGG
The DNA here is from genome assembly GCF_045679555.1 of Salvelinus alpinus. Classification (NCBI taxonomy): domain Eukaryota; kingdom Metazoa; phylum Chordata; class Actinopteri; order Salmoniformes; family Salmonidae; genus Salvelinus; species Salvelinus alpinus. Next base: position 62,445,513 of record NC_092097.1, read on the forward strand.
GTGGTAGATGTCTAGTCTCCTTTATGGCTCTAATCTGATAGTGGTAGTGGGGTGATAGATGTATAGTCTCCCTTATGGCTCTAATCTGATAGTGGTAGTGGGGTGGTAGATGTCTAGTCTCCTTTTTGGCTCTAATCTGATAGTGGTAGTGGGGTGGTATATGTCTAGTCTCCTTTATGGCTCTAATCTGATAGTGGTAGTGGGGTGGTAGATGTCTAGTCTCCTTTATGGCTCTAATCTGATAGTGGTCGTGGGGTGGTAGATGTCTAGTCTCCTTTATGGCTCTAATCTGATAGTGGGGTGGTAGATGTCTAGTCTCGTTTATGGCTCTAATCTGATAGTAGTAGTGATGTGGTAGATGTCTAGTCTCCCTTATGGCTCTAATCTGATAGTGGTAGTGGGATGGTAGATTTCTCCTTTATGGTTCTAATCTGATAGTGGTAGTGGGGTGGTAGATGTCTAGTCTTCCTTATGGCTCTAATCTGATAGTGGTAGTGGGGTGGTAGATGTCTAGTCTCCTTTATGGCTCTAATCTGATAGTGGTAGTGGGGTGGTAGATGTCTAGTCACCTTTATGGCTCTAATCTGATAGTGGTCGATGTCTAGTCTCCTTTATGGCTCTAATCTGATAGTGGTAGTGGGGTGGTAGATGTCTAGTCTCCTTTATGGCTCTAATCTGATAGTGGTAGTGGGGTGGTAGATGTCTAGTCACCTTTATGGCTCTAATCTGATAGTGGTCGATGTCTAGTCTCCTTTATGGCTCTAATCTGATAGTGGTAGTGGGGTGGTAGATGTCTAGTCTCCTTTATGGCTCTAATCTGATAGTGGTAGTGGGGTGATAGATGTATAGTCTCCCTTATGGCTCTAATCTGATAGTGGTAGTGGGGTGGTAGATGTCTAGTCTCCTTTTTGGCTCTAATCTGATAGTGGTAGTGGGGTGGTATATGTCTAGTCTCCTTTATGGCTCTAATCTGATAGTGGTAGTGGGGTGGTAGATGTCTAGTCTCCTTTATGGCTCTAATCTGATAGTGGTCGTGGGGTGGTAGATGTCTAGTCTCCTTTATGGCTCTAATCTGATAGTGGGGTGGTAGATGTCTAGTCTCGTTTATGGCTCTAATCTGATAGTAGTAGTGATGTGGTAGATGTCTAGTCTCCCTTATGGCTCTAATCTGATAGTGGTAGTGGGATGGTAGATTTCTCCTTTATGGTTCTAATCTGATAGTGGTAGTGGGGTGGTAGATGTCTAGTCTTCCTTATGGCTCTAATCTGATAGTGGTAGTGGGGTGGTAGATGTCTAGTCTCCTTTATGGCTCTAATCTGATAGTGGTAGTGGGGTGATAGATGTCTAGTCTCCCTTATGGCTCTAATCTGATAGTGGTCGTGGGGTGATAGATGTTTAGTCTCCTTTATGGCTCTAATCTGATAGTGGTAGTGGGGTGATAGATGTCTAGTCTCCTTTATGGCTCTAATCTGATAGTGGTAGATGTCTAGTCTCCTTTATGGCTCTAATCTGATAGTGGTAGTGGGGTGGTAGATGTCTAGTCTCCTTTATGGCTCTAATCTGATAGTGGTAGTGGGGTGATAGATGTCTAGTCTCCCTTATGGCTCTAATCTGATAGTGGTAGTGGGGTGATAGATGTCTAGTCTCCTTTATGGCTCTAATCTGATAGTGGTAGTGGGGTGATAGATGTCTAGTCTCCTTTATGGCTCTAATTTGATAGTGGTAGATGTCTAGTCTCCTTTATGGCTCTAATCTGATAGTGGTAGTGGGGTGGTAGATGTCTAGTCACCTTCATGGCTCTAATCTGATAGTGGTCGATGTCTAGTCTCCTTTATGGCTCTAATCTGATAGTGGTAGTGGGGTGGTAGATGTCTAGTCTCCTTTATGGCTCTAATCTGATAGTGGTAGTGGGGTGATAGATGTCTACTCCTTTATGGCTCTAATTTGATAGTGGTAGATGTCTAGTCTCCTTTATGGCTCTAATCTGATAGTGGTAGTGGGGTGGTAGATGTCTAGTCACCTTTATGGCTCTAATCTGATAGTGGTCGATGTCTAGTCTCCTTTATGGCTCTAATCTGATAGTGGTAGTGGGGTGGTAGATGTCTAGTCTCCTTTATGGCTCTAATCTGATAGTGGTAGTGGGGTGATAGATGTCTAGTCTCCCTTATGGCTCTAATCTGATAGTGGTAGTGGGGTGGCAGATGTCTAGTCTCCTTTTTGGCTCTAATCTGATAGTGGTAGTGGGGTGGTATATGTCTAGTCTCCTTTATGGCTCTAATCTGATAGTGGTAGTGGGGTGGTTGATGTCTAGTCACCTTTATGGGTCTAATCTGATAGTGGTCGATGTCTAGTCTCCTTTATGGCTCTAATCTGATAGTGGTAGTGGGGTGGTAGATGTCTAGTCTCCTTTATGGCTCTAATCTGATAGTGGTAGTGGGGTGGTATATGTCTAGTCTCCTTTATGGCTCTAATCTGATAGTGGTAGTGGGGTGGTAGATGTCTAGTGTCCTTTATGGCTCTAATCTGATAGTGGTCGTGGGGTGGTAGATGTCTAGTCTCCTTTATGGCTCTAATCTGATATAGTGGGGTGGTAGATGTCTAGTCTCGTTTATGGCTCTAATCTGATAGTAGTAGTGATGTGGTAGATGTCTAGTCTCCCTTATGGCTCTAATCTGATAGTGGTAGTGGGATGGTAGATTTCTCCTTTATGGTTCTAATCTGATAGTGGTAGTGGGGTGGTAGATGTCTAGTCTTCCTTATGGCTCTAATCTGATAGTGGTAGTGGGGTGGTAGATGTCTAGTCTCCTTTATGGCTCTAATCTGATAGTGGTAGTGGGGTGATAGATGTCTAGTCTCCCTTATGGCTCTAATCTGATAGTGGTCGTGGGGTGATAGATGTTTAGTCTCCTTTATGGCTCTAATCTGATAGTGGTAGTGGGGTGATAGATGTCTAGTCTCCTTTATGGCTCTAATTTGATAGTGGTCAATGTCTAGTCTCCTTTATGGCTCTAATCTGATAGTGGTAGTGGGGTGGTAGATGTCTAGTCTCCTTTATGGCTCTAATCTGATAGTGGTAGTGGGGTGATAGATGTCTACTCCTTTATGGCTCTAATTTGATAGTGGTAGATGTCTAGTCTCCTTTATGGCTCTAATCTGATAGTGGTAGATGTCTAGTCTCCTTTATGGCTCTAATCTGATAGTGGTAGTGGGGTGGTAGATGTCTAGTCTCCTTTATGGCTCTAATCTGATAGTGGTAGATGTCTAGTCTCCTTTATGGCTCTAATCTGATAGTGGTAGATGTCTAGTCTCCTTTATGGCTCTAATCTGATAGTGGTAGTGGGGTGGTAGATGTCTAGTCTCCTTTATGGCTCTAACCTGATAGTGGTCGTGGGGTGGTAGATGTCTAGTCTCCTTTATGGCTCTAATCTGATAGTGGGGTGGTAGATGTCTAGTCTCGTTTATGGCTCTAATCTGATAGTAGTAGTGATGTGGTAGATGTCTAGTTTCCCTTATGGCTCTAATCTGATAGTGGTAGTGGGATGGTAGATTTCTCCTTTATGGTTCTAATCTGATAGTGGTAGTGGGGTGGTAGATGTCTAGTCTTCCTTATGGCTCTAATCTGATAGTGGTAGTGGGGTGGTAGATGTCTAGTCTCCTTTATGGCTCTAATCTGATAGTGGTAGTGGGGTGATAGATGTCTAGTCTCCCTTATGGCTCTAATCTGATAGTGGTCGTGGGGTGATAGATGTTTAGTCTCCTTTATGGCTCTAATCTGATAGTGGTAGTGGGGTGATAGATGTCTAGTCTCCTTTATGGCTCTAATTTGATAGTGGTAGATGTCTAGTCTCCTTTATGGCTCTAATCTGATAGTGGTAGTGGGGTGGTAGATGTCTAGTCACCTTTATGGCTCTAATCTGATAGTGGTCGATGTCTAGTCTCCTTTATGGCTCTAATCTGATAGTGGTAGTGGGGTGGTAGATGTCTAGTCTCCTTTATGGCTCTAATCTGATAGTGGTAGTGGGGTGGTAGATGTCTAGTCACCTTTATGGCTCTAATCTGATAGTGGTCGATGTCTAGTCTCCTTTATGGCTCTAATCTGATAGTGGTAGTGGGGTGGTAGATGTCTAGTCTCCTTTATGGCTCTAATCTGATAGTGGTAGTGGGGTGATAGATGTCTAGTCTCCCTTATGGCTCTAATCTGATAGTGGTAGTGGGGTGGTAGATGTCTAGTCTCCTTTTTGGCTCTAATCTGATAGTGGTAGTGGGGTGGTATATGTCTAGTCTCCTTTATGGCTCTAATCTGATAGTGGTAGTGGGGTGGTAGATGTCTAGTCTCCTTTATGGCTCTAATCTGATAGTGGTAGTGGGGTGGTAGATGTCTAGTCTCCTTTATGGCTCTAATCTGATAGTGGTAGTGGGGTGATAGATGTCTAGTCTCCTTTATGGCTCTAATCTGATAGTGGTAGATGTCTAGTCTCCTTTATGGCTCTAATCTGATAGTTGTCGATGAATAGCCTCCTTTATGGCTCTAATCTGATAGTGGTAGTGGGGTGATAGATGTCTAGTCTCCTTTATGGCTCTAATTTGATAGTGGTAGATGTCTAGTCTCCTTTATGGCTCTAATCTGATAGTGGTAGTGGGGTGGTAGATGTCTAGTCAACTTTATGGCTCTAATCTGATAGTGGTCGATGTCTAGTCTCCTTTATGGCTCTAATCTGATAGTGGTAGTTGGGTGGTAGATGTCTAGTCTCCTTTATGGCTCTAATCTGATAGTGGTAGTGGGGTGGTAGATGTCTAGTCACCTTTATGGCTCTAATCTGATAGTGGTCGATGTCTAGTCTCCTTTATGGCTCTAATCTGATAGTGGTAGTGGGGTGGTAGATGTCTAGGCTCCTTTATGGCTCTAATCTGATAGTGGTAGTGGGGTGGTAGATGTCTAGTCACCTTTATGGCTCTAATCTGATAGTGGTCGATGTCTAGTCTCCTTTATGGCTCTAATCTGATAGTGGTAGTGGGGTGGTAGATGTCTAGTCTCCTTTATGGCTCTAATCTGATAGTGGTAGTGGGGTGATAGATGTATAGTCTCCCTTATGGCTCTAATCTGATAGTGGTAGTGGGGTGGTAGATGTCTAGTCTCCTTTTTGGCTCTAATCTGATAGTGGTAGTGGGGTGGTATATGTCTAGTCTCCTTTATGGCTCTAATCTGATAGTGGTCGATGTCTAGTCTCCTTTATGGCTCTAATCTGATAGTAGTAGTGATGTGGTAGATGTCTAGTCTCCCTTATGGCTCTAATCTGATAGTGGTAGTGGGATGGTAGATTTCTCCTTTATGGTTCTAATCTGATAGTGGTAGTGGGGTGGTAGATGTCTAGTCTTCCTTATGGCTCTAATCTGATAGTGGTAGTGGGGTGGTAGATGTCTAGTCTCCTTTATGGCTCTAATCTGATAGTGGTAGTGGGGTGATAGATGTCTAGTCTCCCTTATGGCTCTAATCTGATAGTGGTCGTGGGGTGATAGATGTTTAGTCTCCTTTATGGCTCTAATCTGATAGTGGTAGTGGGGTGATAGATGTCTAGTCTCCTTTATGGCTCTAATTTGATAGTGGTAGATGTCTAGTCTCCTTTATGGCTCTAATCTGATAGTGGTAGTGGGGTGGTAGATGTCTAGTCACCTTTATGGCTCTAATCTGATAGTGGTCGATGTCTAGTCTCCTTTATGGCTCTAATCTGATAGTGGTAGATGTCTAGTCTCCTTTATGGCTCTAATCTGATAGTGGTAGTGGGGTGGTAGATGTCTAGTCTCCTTTATGGCTCTAATCTGATAGTGGTAGTGGGGTGGTAGATGTCTAGGCTCCTTTATGGCTCTAATCTGATAGTGGTAGTGGGGTGGTAGATGTCTAGTCACCTTTATGGCTCTAATCTGATAGTGGTCGATGTCTAGTCTCCTTTATGGCTCTAATCTGATAGTTGTAGTGGGGTGGTAGATGTCTAGTCTCCTTTATGGCTCTAATCTGATAGTGGTAGTGGGGTGATAGATGTATAGTCTCCCTTATGGCTCTAATCTGATAGTGGTAGTGGGGTGGTAGATGTCTAGTCTCCTTTTTGGCTCTAATCTGATAGTGGTAGTGGGGTGGTATATGTCTAGTCTCTTTTATGGCTCTAATCTGATAGTGGTAGTGGGGTGGTAGATGTCTAGTCTCCTTTATGGCTCTAATCTGATAGTGGTAGTGGGGTGGTAGATGTCTAGTCTCCTTTATGGCTCTAATCTGATAGTGGGGTGGTAGATGTCTAGTCTCGTTTATGGCTCTAATCTGATAGTAGTAGTGATGTGGTAGATGTCTAGTCTCCCTTATGGCTCTAATCTGATAGTGGTAGTGGGATGGTAGATTTCTCCTTTATGGTTCTAATCTGATAGTGGTAGTGGGGTGGTAGATGTCTAGTCTTCCTTATGGCTCTAATCTGATAGTTGTAGTGGGGTGGTAGTTGTCTAGTCTCCTTTATGGCTCTAATCTGATAGTGGTAGTGGGGTGATAGATGTCTAGTCTCCCTTATGGCTCTAATCTGATAGTGGTCGTGGGGTGATAGATGTTTAGTCTCCTTTATGGCTCTAATCTGATAGTGGTAGTGGGGTGATAGATGTCTAGTCTCCTTTATGGCTCTAATCTGATAGTGGTAGATGTCTAGTCTCCTTTATGGCTCTAATCTGATAGTGGTAGTGGGGTGGTAGATGTCTAGTCTCCTTTATGGCTCTAATCTGATAGTGGTAGTGGGGTGATAGATGTCTAGTCTCCCTTATGGCTCTAATCTGATAGTGGTAGTGGGGTGATAGATGTCTAGTCTCCTTTATGGCTCTAATTTGATAGTGGTAGATGTCTAGTCTCCTTTATGGCTCTAATCTGATAGTGGTAGTGGGGTGGTAGATGTCTAGTCACCTTTATGGCTCTAATCTGATAGTGGTCGATGTCTAGTCTCCTTTATGGCTCTAATCTGATAGTGGTAGTGGGGTGGTAGATGTCTAGTCTCCTTTATGGCTCTAATCTGATAGTGGTAGTGGGGTGATATATGTCTACTCCTTTATGGCTCTAATTTGATAGTGGTAGATGTCTAGTCTCCTTTATGGCTCTAATCTGATAGTGGTAGTGGGGTGGTAGATGTCTAGTCTCCTTTTTGGCTCTAATCTGATAGTGGTAGTGGGGTGGTATATGTCTAGTCTCCTTTATGGCTCTAATCTGATAGTGGTAGTGGGGTGGTAGATGTCTAGTCACCTTTATGGCTCTAATCTGATAGTGGTCGATGTCTAGTCTCCTTTATGGCTCTAATCTGATAGTGGTAGTGGGGTGGTAGATGTCTAGTCTCCTTTATGGCTCTAATCTGATAGTGGTAGTGGGGTGGTAGATGTCTAGTCTCCTTTATGGCTCTAATCTGATAGTGGTCGATGTCTAGTCTCCTTTATGGCTCTAATCTGACAGTGGTAGTGGGATGATAGATGTCTAGTCACCTTTATGGCTCTAATCTCATAGTGGTAGTGGGGTGGTAGATGTCTAGTCTCCCTTATGGCTCTAATCTGATAGTGGTAGTGGGGTGGTAGATATCTAGTCTCCTTTATGGCTCTAATCTGATAGTGGTAGTGGGGTGGTTGATGTCTAGTCTCCTTTATGGCTCTAATCTGATAGTGGTAGTGGGGTGGTAGATGTCTAGTCTCCTTTATGGCTCTAATCCGATAGTGGTAGTGGGGTGGTAGATGTCTAGTCTCCTTTATGGCTCTAATCTGATAGTGGTAGTGGGGTGATAGATGTCTAGTCTCCCTTATGGCTCTAATCTGATAGTGGTAGTGGGGTGGTAGATATCTAGTCTCCTTTATGGCTCTAATCTGATAGTGGTAGTGGGGTGGTAGATGTCTAGTCTCCTTTATGGCTCTAATCTGAGAGTGGTAGTGGGGTGGTAGATGTCTAGTCTCCTTTATGGCTCTAATCTGATAGTGGTAGTGGGGTGATGTCTAGTCTCCTTTATGGCTCTAATCTGATAGTGGTAGATGTCTAGTCTCCTTTATGGCTCTAATCTGATAGTGGTAGTGAGGTGATAGATGTCCAGTCTCATTTATGGCTCTAATCTGATAGTGGTAGTGGGGTGATAGATGTCTAGTCTCCCTTATGGCTCTAACATGATAGTGGTAGTGGGGTGATAGATGATTAGTCTCCTTTATGGCTCTAATCTGATAGTGGTAGTGGGGTGATAGATGTCTAGTCTCCTTTATGGCTCTAATCTGGTAGTGGTAGATGTCTAGTCTCCTTTATGGCTCTAATCTGATAGTGGTAGTGGGGTGATATATGTCTAGTCTCCTTTATGGCTCTAATCTGATAGTGGTAGATGTCTAGTCTCCTTTATGGCTCCAATCTGATAGTGGTAGTGGGGTGGTAGATGTCTAGTCTCCTTCATGGCTCTAATCTGATAGTGGTAGATGTCTAGTCTCCTTTATGGCTCCAATCTGATAGTGGTAGTGGGGTGGTAGATGTCTAGTCTCCTTTATGGCTCTAATCTGATAGTGGTAGTGGGGTGATATATGTCTAGTCTCCTTTATGGCTCTAATCTGATAGTGGTAGTGGGATGATAGATGTCTAGTCTCCTTTATGGCTCTAATCTGATAGTGGTAGTGGGGTGGTAGATGTCTAGTCTCCTTTATGGCTCTAATCTGATAGTGGTAGTGGGATGATAGATGTCTAGTCTCCTTTATGGCTCTAATCTGATAGTGGTAGTGGGGTGGTAGATGTCTAGTCTCCTTTATGGCTCTAATCGGATAGTGGTAGATGCGTTGGAGATGTCTAGTCTCCTTCATGGCTCTAATCTGATAGTGGTAGTGGGGTGGTAGATGTCTAGTCTCCTTTATGGCTCTAATCTGTTAGTGGTAGTGGGGTGGTAGATGTCTAGTCTCCTTTATGGCTCTAATCTGATAGTGGTAGTGGGATGATAGATGTCTAGTCTCCTTTATGGCTCTAATCTGATAGTGGTAGTGGGATGGTAGATGTCTAGTCACCTTTATGGCTCTAATCTGATAGTGGTAGTGGGGTGAAAGATGTCTAGTCTCCTTTATGGCTCTAATCTGATAGTGGTAGTGGGGTGGTAGATGTCTAGTCACCTTTATGGCTCTAATCTGATAGTGGTAGTGGGGTGGTAGATGTCTAGTCTCCTTTATGGCTCTAATCTGATAGTGGTAGTGGGGTGATAGATGTCTAGTCTCCGTTCTGGCTCTAATCTGATAGTGGTAGTGGGATGATAGATGTCTAGTCACCTTTATGGCTCTAATCTGATAGTGGTAGTGGGGTGATAGATGTCTAGTCTCATTTATGGCTCTAATCTGATAGTGGTAGATGTCTAGTCTCCTTTATGGCTCTAATCTGATAGTGGTAGTGGGGTGGTAGATGTCTAGTCTCCTTTATGGCTCTAATCTGACAGTGGTAGTGGGATGATAGATGTCTAGTCACCTTATTGCTCTAATCTCATAGTGGTAGTGGGGTGGTAGATGTCTAGTCTCCTTTATGGCTCTAATCTGACAGTGGTAGTGGGGTGATAGATGTCTAGTCTCCCTTATGGCTCTAATCTGATAGTGGTAGTGGGGTGGTAGATATCTAGTCTCCTTTATGGCTCTAATCTGATAGTGGTAGTGGGGTGGTAGATGTCTAGTCTCCTTTATGGCTCTAATCTGATAGTGGTAGTGGGGTGGTAGATGTCTAGTCTCCCTTATGGCTCTAATCTGATAGTGGTAGTGGGGTGGTAGATATCTAGTCTCCTTTATGGCTCTAATCTGATAGTGGTAGTGGGGTGGTAGATGTCTAGTCTCCTTTATGGCTCTAATCTGATAGTGGTAGTGGGGTGGTAGATGTCTAGTCTCCTTTATGGCTCTAATCTGATAGTGGTAGTGGGGTGATATATGTCTAGTCTCCTTTATGGCTCTAATCTGATAGTGGTAGATGTCTAGTCTCCTTTATGGCTCTAATCTGATAGTGGTAGTGAGGTGATAGATGTCTAGTCTCATTTATGGCTCTAATCTGATAGTGGTAGTGGGGTGGTAGATGTCTAGTCTCCCTTATGGCTCTAATCTGATAGTGGTAGTGGGGTGGTAGATATCTAGTCTCCTTTATGGCTCTAATCTGATAGTGGTAGTGGGGTGGTTGATGTCTAGTCTCCTTTATGGCTCTAATCTGATAGTGGTAGTGGGGTGGTAGATGTCTAGTCTCCTTTATGGCTCTAATCCGATAGTGGTAGTGGGGTGGTAGATGTCTAGTCTCCTTTATGGCTCTAATCTGACAGTGGTAGTGGGTGATAGATGTCTAGTCTCCCTTATGGCTCTAATCTGATAGTGGTAGTGGGGTGGTAGATATCTAGTCTCCTTTATGGCTCTAATCTGATAGTGGTAGTGGGGTGGTAGATGTCTAGTCTCCTTTATGGCTCTAATCTGAGAGTGGTAGTGGGGTGGTAGATGTCTAGTCTCCTTTATGGCTCTAATCTGATAGTGGTAGTGGGGTGGTAGATGTCTAGTCTCCTTTATGGCTCTAATCTGATAGTGGTAGTGGTAGATGTCTAGTCTCCTTTATGGCTCTAATCTGATAGTGGTAGTGGGGTGGTAGATGTCCAGTCTCATTTATGGCTCTAATCTGATAGTGGTAGTGGGGTGATAGATGTCTAGTCTCCCTTATGGCTCTAACATGATAGTGGTAGTGGGGTGATAGATGATTAGTCTCCTTTATGGCTCTAATCTGATAGTGGTAGTGGGGTGATAGATGTCTAGTCTCCTTTATGGCTCTAATCTGGTAGTGGTAGATGTCTAGTCTCCTTTATGGCTCTAATCTGATAGTGGTAGTGGGGTGATATATGTCTAGTCTCCTTTATGGCTCTAATCTGATAGTGGTAGATGTCTAGTCTCCTTTATGGCTCTAATCTGATAGTGGTAGTGGGGTGGTAGATGTCTAGTCTCCTTCATGGCTCTAATCTGATAGTGGTAGATGTCTAGTCTCCTTTATGGCTCTAATCTGATAGTGGTAGTGGGGTGGTAGATGTCTAGTCTCCTTTATGGCTCTAATCTGATAGTGGTAGTGGGGTGATATATGTCTAGTCTCCTTTATGGCTCTAATCTGATAGTGGTAGTGGGATGATAGATGTCTAGTCTCCTTTATGGCTCTAATCTGATAGTGGTAGTGGGGTGGTAGATGTCTAGTCTCCTTTATGGCTCTAATCTGATAGTGGTAGTGGGATGATAGATGTCTAGTCTCCTTTATGGCTCTAATCTGATAGTGGTAGTGGGGTGGTAGATGTCTAGTCTCCTTTATGGCTCTAATCGGATAGTGGTAGATGCGTTGGAGATGTCTAGTCTCCTTCATGGCTCTAATCTGATAGTGGTAGTGGGGTGGTAGATGTCTAGTCTCCTTTATGGCTCTAATCTGATAGTGGTAGTGGGATGATAGATGTCTAGTCTCCTTTATGGCTCTAATCTGATAGTGGTAGTGGGATGGTAGATGTCTAGTCACCTTTATGGCTCTAATCTGATAGTGGTAGTGGGGTGAAAGATGTCTAGTCTCCTTTATGGCTCTAATCTGATAGTGGTAGTGGGGTGATAGATGTCTAGTCTCCGTTCTGGCTCTAATCTGATAGTGGTAGTGGGATGATAGATGTCTAGTCACCTTTATGGCTCTAATCTGATAGTGGTAGTGGGGTGATAGATGTCTAGTCTCATTTATGGCTCTAATCTGATAGTGGTAGATGTCTAGTCTCCTTTATGGCTCTAATCTGATAGTGGTAGTGGGGTGGTAGATGTCTAGTCTCCTTTATGGCTCTAATCTGACAGTGGTAGTGGGATGATAGATGTCTAGTCACCTTATTGCTCTAATCTCATAGTGGTAGTGGGGTGGTAGATGTCTAGTCTCCTTTATGGCTCTAATCTGATAGTGGTAGTGGGGTGATAGATGTCTAGTCTCCCTTATGGCTCTAATCTGATAGTGGTAGTGGGGTGGTAGATATCTAGTCTCCTTTATGGCTCTAATCTGATAGTGGTAGTGGGGTGGTTGATGTCTAGTCTCCTTTATGGCTCTAATCTGATAGTGGTAGTGGGGTGGTAGATGTCTAGTCTCCCTTATGGCTCTAATCTGATAGTGGTAGTGGGGTGGTAGATATCTAGTCTCCTTTATGGCTCTAATCTGATAGTGGTAGTGGGGTGGTTGATGTCTAGTCTCCTTTATGGCTCTAATCTGATAGTGGTAGTGGGGTGGTTGATGTCTAGTCTCCTTTATGGCTCTAATCTGATAGTGGTAGTGGGGTGATATATGTCTAGTCTCCTTTATGGCTCTAATCTGATAGTGGTAGATGTCTAGTCTCCTTTATGGCTCTAATCTGATAGTGGTAGTGAGGTGATAGATGTCTAGTCTCATTTATGGCTCTAATCTGATAGTGGTAGTGGGGTGATAGATGTCTAGTCTCCCTTATGGCTCTAACATGATAGTGGTAGTGGGGTGATAGATGATTAGTCTCCTTTATGGCTCTAATCTGATAGTGGTAGTGGGGTGATAGATGTCTAGTCTCCTTTATGGCTCTAATCTGGTAGTGGTAGATGTCTAGTCTCCTTTATGGCTCTAATCTGATAGTGGTAGTGGGGTGATATATGTCTAGTCTCCTTTATGGCTCTAATCTGATAGTGGTAGATGTCTAGTCTCCTTTATGGCTCCAATCTGATAGTGGTAGTGGGGTGGTAGATGTCTAGTCTCCTTCATGGCTCTAATCTGATAGTGGTAGATGTCTAGTCTCCTTTATGGCTCCAATCTGATAGTGGTAGTGGGGTGGTAGATGTCTAGTCTCCTTTATGGCTCTAATCTGATAGTGGTAGTGGGGTGATATATGTCTAGTCTCCTTTATGGCTCTAATCTGATAGTGGTAGATGTCTAGTCTCCTTTATGGCTCTAATCTGATAGTGGTAGTGGCGTGGTAGATGTCTAGTCTCCTTCATGGCTCTAATCTGATAGTGGTAGATGTCTAGTCTCCTTTATGGCTCTAATCTGTTAGTGGTAGTGGGGTGGTAGATGTCTAGTCTCCTTTATGGCTCTAATCTGATAGTGGTAGTGGGATGATAGATGTCTAGTCTCCTTTATGGCTCTAATCTGATAGTGGTAGTGGGGTGGTAGATGTCTAGTCTCCTTTATGGCTCTAATCTGATAGTGGTAGTGGGGTGGTAGATGTCTAGTCTCCTTTATGGCTCTAATCTGATAGTGGTAGTGGGATGATAGATGTCTAGTCACCTTTATGGCTCTAATCTGATAGTGGTAGTGGGGTGAAAGATGTCTAGTCTCCTTTATGGCTCTAATCTGATAGTGGTAGTGGGGTGATAGATGTCTAGTCTCCGTTCTGGCTCTAATCTGATAGTGGTAGTGGGATGATAGATGTCTAGTCACCTTTATGGCTCTAATCTGATAGTGGTAGTGGGGTGATAGATGTCTAGTCTCATTTATGGCTCTAATCTGATAGTGGTAGATGTCTAGTCTCCTTTATGGCTCTAATCTGATAGTGGTAGTGGGGTGGTAGATGTCTAGTCTCCTTTATGGCTCTAATCTGACAGTGGGAGTGGGATGATAGATGTCTAGTCACCTTATTGCTCTAATCTCATAGTGGTAGTGGGGTGGTAGATGTCTAGTCTCCTTTATGGCTCTAATCTGACAGTGGTAGTGGGGTGATAGATGTCGTCTCCCTTATGGCTCTAATCTGATAGTGGTAGTGGGGTGGGAGATATCTAGTCTCCTTTATGGCTCTAATCTGATAGTGGTAGTGGGGTGGTTGAAGTCTAGTCTCCTTTATGGCTCTAATCTGATAGTGGTAGTAAGGTGGTAGATGTCTAGTCTCCTTTATGGCTCTAATCCGATAGTGGTAGTGGGGTGGTAGATGTCTAGTCTCCTTTATGGCTCTAATCTGACAGTGGTAGTGGGGTGATAGATGTCTAGTCTCCCTTATGGCTCTAATCTGATAGTGGTAGTGGGGTGGTAGATATCTAGTCTCCTTTATGGCTCTAATCTGATAGTGGTAGTGGGGTGGTTGATGTCTAGTCTCCTTTATGGCTCTAATCTGAGAGTGGTAGTGGGGTGGTAGATGTCTAGTCTCCTTTATGGCTCTAATCTGATAGTGGTAGTGGGGTGATATATGTCTAGTCTCCTTTATGGCTCTAATCTGATAGTGGTAGATGTCTAGTCTCCTTTATGGCTCTAATCTGATAGTGGTAGTGAGGTGATAGATGTCTAGTCTCATTTATGGCTCTAATCTGATAGTGGTAGTGGGGTGATAGATGTCTAGTCTCCCTTATGGCTCTAACATGATAGTGGTAGTGGGGTGGTAGATTTCTCCTTAATGGCTTTAATCTGATAGTGGTAGTGGGGTGATAGATGTCTAGTCTCATTTATGGCTCTAATCTGATAGTGGTAGATGTCTAGTCTCCTTTATGGCTCTAATCTGATAGTGGTAGTGGGGTGGTAGATGTCTAGTCTCCTTTATGGCTCTAATCTGACAGTGGTAGTGGGATGATAGATGTCTAGTCACCTTTATGGCTCTAATCTCATAGTGGTAGTGGGGTGGTAGATGTCTAGTCTCCTTTATGGCTCTAATCTGACAGTGGTAGTGGGGTGATAGATGTCGTCTCCCTTATGGCTCTAATCTGATAGTGGTAGTGGGGTTGTAGATATCTAGTCTCCTTTATGGCTCTAATCTGATAGTGGTAGTGGGGTGGTTGATGTCTAGTCTCCTTTATGGCTCTAATCTGATAGTGGTAGTGGGGTGGTAGATGTCTAGTCTCCTTTATGGCTCTAATCCGATAGTGGTAGTGGGGTGGTAGATGTCTAGTCTCCTTTATGGCTCTAATCTGACAGTGGTAGTGGGGTGATAGATGTCTAGTCTCCCTTATGGCTCTAATCTGATAGTGGTAGTGGGGTGGTAGATATCTAGTCTCCTTTATGGCTCTAATCTGATAGTGGTAGTGGGGTGGTTGATGTCTAGTCTCCTTTATGGCTCTAATCTGAGAGTGGTAGTGGGGTGGTAGATGTCTAGTCTCCTTTATGGCTCTAATCTGATAGTGGTAGTGGGGTGATATATGTCTAGTCTCCTTTATGGCTCTAATCTGATAGTGGTAGATGTCTAGTCTCCTTTATGGCTCTAATCTGATAGTGGTAGTGAGGTGATAGATGTCTAGTCTCATTTATGGCTCTAATCTGATAGTGGTAGTGGGGTGATAGATGTCTAGTCTCCCTTATGGCTCTAACATGATAGTGGTAGTGGGGTGGTAGATTTCTCCTTAATGGCTTTAATCTGATAGTGGTAGTGGGGTGATAGATGTCTAGTCTCATTTATGGCTCTAATCTGATAGTGGTAGATGTCTAGTCTCCTTTATGGCTCTAATCTGATAGTGGTAGTGGGGTGGTAGATGTCTAGTCTCCTTTATGGCTCTAATCTGACAGTGGTAGTGGGATGATAGATGTCTAGTCACCTTTATGGCTCTAATCTCATAGTGGTAGTGGGGTGGTAGATGTCTAGTCTCCTTTATGGCTCTAATCTGACAGTGGTAGTGGGGTGATAGATGTCTAGTCTCCCTTATGGCTCTAATCTGATAGTGGTAGTGGGGTGGTAGATATCTAGTCTCCTTTATGGCTCTAATCTGATAGTGGTAGTGGGGTGGTTGATGTCTAGTCTCCTTTATGGCTCTAATCTGATAGTGGTAGTGGGGTGGTAGATGTCTAGTCTCCTTTATGGCTCTAATCCGATAGTGGTAGTGGGGTGGTAGATGTCTAGTCTCCTTTATGGCTCTAATCTGACAGTGGTAGTGGGGTGATAGATGTCTAGTCTCCCTTATGGCTCTAATCTGATAGTGGTAGTGGGGTGGTAGATATCTAGTCTCCTTTATGGCTCTAATCTGATAGTGGTAGATGTCTAGTCTCCTTTATGGCTCTAATCTGATAGTGGTAGTGGGGTGGTAGATGTCTAGTCTCCTTCATGGCTCTAATCTGATAGTGGTAGATGTCTAGTCTCCTTTATGGCTCTAATCTGTTAGTGGTAGTGGGGTGGTAGATGTCTAGTCTCCTTTATGGCTCTAATCTGATAGTGGTAGTGGGACGATAGATGTCTAGTCTCCTTTATGGCTCTAATCTGATAGTGGTAGTGGGGTGGTAGATGTCTAGTCTCCTTTATGGCTCTAATCTGATAGTGGTAGATGTCTAGTCTCCTTTATGGCTCTAATCTGATAGTGGTAGTGAGGTGATAGATGTCTAGTCTCATTTATGGCTCTAATCTGATAGTGGTAGTGGGATGATAGATGTCTAGTCACCTTTATGGCTCTAATCTGATAGTGGTAGTGGGGTGATAGATGTCTAGTCTCATTTATGGCTCTAATCTGATAGTGGTAGATGTCTAGTCTCCTTTATGGCTCTAATCTGATAGTGGTAGTGGGGTGGTAGATGTCTAGTCTCCTTTATGGCTCTAATCTGACAGTGGGAGTGGGATGATAGATGTCTAGTCACCTTATTGCTCTAATCTCATAGTGGTAGTGGGGTGGTAGATGTCTAGTCTCCTTTATGGCTCTAATCTGACAGTGGTAGTGGGGTGATAGATGTCGTCTCCCTTATGGCTCTAATCTGACAGTGGTAGTGGGGTGGTAGATATCTAGTCTCCTTTATGGCTCTAATCTGATAGTGGTAGTGGGGTGGTTGATGTCTAGTCTCCTTTATGGCTCTAATCTGATAGTGGTAGTGGGGTGGTAGATGTCTAGTCTCCTTTATGGCTCTAATCCGATAGTGGTAGTGGGGTGGTAGATGTCTAGTCTCCTTTATGGCTCTAATCTGACAGTGGTAGTGGGTGATAGATGTCTAGTCTCCCTTATGGCTCTAATCTGATAGTGGTAGTGGGGTGGTAGATATCTAGTCTCCTTTATGGCTCTAATCTGATAGTGGTAGTGGGGTGGTTGATGTCTAGTCTCCTTTATGGCTCTAATCTGAGAGTGGTAGTGGGGTGGTAGATGTCTAGTCTCCTTTATGGCTCTAATCTGATAGTGGTAGTGGGGTGATATATGTCTAGTCTCCTTTATGGCTCTAATCTGATAGTGGTAGATGTCTAGTCTCCTTTATGGCTCTAATCTGATAGTGGTAGTGAGGTGATAGATGTCTAGTCTCATTTATGGCTCTAATCTGATAGTGGTAGTGGGGTGATAGATGTCTAGTCTCCCTTATGGCTCTAACATGATAGTGGTAGTGGGGTGGTAGATTTCTCCTTAATGGCTTTAATCTGATAGTGGTAGTGGGGTGATAGATGTCTAGTCTCATTTATGGCTCTAATCTGATAGTGGTAGATGTCTAGTCTCCTTTATGGCTCTAATCTGATAGTGGTAGTGGGGTGGTAGATGTCTAGTCTCCTTTATGGCTCTAATCTGACAGTGGTAGTGGGATGATAGATGTCTAGTCACCTTTATGGCTCTAATCTCATAGTGGTAGTGGGGTGGTAGATGTCTAGTCTCCTTTATGGCTCTAATCTGACAGTGGTAGTGGGGTGATAGATGTCGTCTCCCTTATGGCTCTAATCTGATAGTGGTAGTGGGGTTGTAGATATCTAGTCTCCTTTATGGCTCTAATCTGATAGTGGTAGTGGGGTGGTTGATGTCTAGTCTCCTTTATGGCTCTAATCTGATAGTGGTAGTGGGGTGGTAGATGTCTAGTCTCCTTTATGGCTCTAATCCGATAGTGGTAGTGGGGTGGTAGATGTCTAGTCTCCTTTATGGCTCTAATCTGACAGTGGTAGTGGGGTGGTAGATGTCTAGTCTCCTTTATGGCTCTAATCTGATAGTGGTAGTGGGGTGGTAGATGTCTAGTCTCCTTTATGGCTCTAATCTGATAGTGGTAGTGGGGTGGTAGATGTCTAGTCTCCTTTATGGCTCTAATCTGAGAGTGGTAGTGGGGTGGTAGATGTCTAGTCTCCTTTATGGCTCTAATCTGATAGTGGTAGTGGGGTGATATATGTCTAGTCTCCTTTATGGCTCTAATCTGATAGTGGTAGATGTCTAGTCTCCTTTATGGCTCTAATCTGATAGTGGTAGTGAGGTGATAGATGTCTAGTCTCATTTATGGCTCTAATCTGATAGTGGTAGTGGGGTGATAGATGTCTAGTCTCCCTTATGGCTCTAACATGATAGTGGTAGTGGGGTGGTAGATTTCTCCTTAATGGCTTTAATCTGATAGTGGTAGTGGGGTGATAGATGTCTAGTCTCATTTATGGCTCTAATCTGATAGTGGTAGATGTCTAGTCTCCTTTATGGCTCTAATCTGATAGTGGTAGTGGGGTGGTAGATGTCTAGTCTCCTTTATGGGTCTAATCTGACAGTGGTAGTGGGATGATAGATGTCTAGTCACCTTTATGGCTCTAATCTCATAGTGGTAGTGGGGTGGTAGATGTCTAGTCTCCTTTATGGCTCTAATCTGACAGTGGTAGTGGGGTGATAGATGTCTAGTCTCCCTTATGGCTCTAATCTGATAGTGGTAGTGGGGTGGTAGATATCTAGTCTCCTTTATGGCTCTAATCTGATAGTGGTAGTGGGGTGGTTGATGTCTAGTCTCCTTTATGGCTCTAATCTGATAGTGGTAGTGGGGTGGTAGATGTCTAGTCTCCTTTATGGCTCTAATCCGATAGTGGTAGTGGGGTGGTAGATGTCTAGTCTCCTTTATGGCTCTAATCTGATAGTGGTAGTGGGGTGGTAGATGTCTAGTCTCCTTTATGGCTCTAATCTGATAGTGGTAGTGGGGTGGTAGATGTCTAGTCTCCTTTATGGCTCTAATCCGATAGTGGTAGTGGGGTGGTAGATGTCTAGTCTCCTTTATGGCTCTAATCTGATAGTGGTAGTGGGGTGGTAGATGTCTAGTCTCCCTTATGGCTCTAATCTGATAGTGGTAGTGGGGTGGTAGATGTCTAGTCTCCTTTATGGCTCTAATCTGATAGTGGTAGATGTCTAGTCTCCTTTATGGCTCTAATCTGATAGTGGTAGTGGGGTGGTAGATGTCTAGTCTCCTTCATGGCTCTAATCTGATAGTGGTAGATGTCTAGTCTCCTTTATGGCTCTAATCTGTTAGTGGTAGTGGGGTGGTAGATGTCTAGTCTCCTTTATGGCTCTAATCTGATAGTGGTAGTGGGACGATAGATGTCTAGTCTCCTTTATGGCTCTAATCTGATAGTGGTAGTGGGGTGGTAGATGTCTAGTCTCCTTTATGGCTCTAATCTGATAGTGGTAGATGTCTAGTCTCCTTTATGGCTCTAATCTGATAGTGGTAGTGAGGTGATAGATGTCTAGTCTCATTTATGGCTCTAATCTGATAGTGGTAGTGGGATGATAGATGTCTAGTCACCTTTATGGCTCTAATCTGATAGTGGTAGTGGGGTGATAGATGTCTAGTCTCATTTATGGCTCTAATCTGATAGTGGTAGATGTCTAGTCTCCTTTATGGCTCTAATCTGATAGTGGTAGTGGGGTGGTAGATGTCTAGTCTCCTTTATGGCTCTAATCTGACAGTGGGAGTGGGATGATAGATGTCTAGTCACCTTATTGCTCTAATCTCATAGTGGTAGTGGGGTGGTAGATGTCTAGTCTCCTTTATGGCTCTAATCTGACAGTGGTAGTGGGGTGATAGATGTCGTCTCCCTTATGGCTCTAATCTGACAGTGGTAGTGGGGTGGTAGATATCTAGTCTCCTTTATGGCTCTAATCTGATAGTGGTAGTGGGGTGGTTGATGTCTAGTCTCCTTTATGGCTCTAATCTGATAGTGGTAGTGGGGTGGTAGATGTCTAGTCTCCTTTATGGCTCTAATCCGATAGTGGTAGTGGGGTGGTAGATGTCTAGTCTCCTTTATGGCTCTAATCTGACAGTGGTAGTGGGTGATAGATGTCTAGTCTCCCTTATGGCTCTAATCTGATAGTGGTAGTGGGGTGGTAGATATCTAGTCTCCTTTATGGCTCTAATCTGATAGTGGTAGTGGGGTGGTTGATGTCTAGTCTCCTTTATGGCTCTAATCTGAGAGTGGTAGTGGGGTGGTAGATGTCTAGTCTCCTTTATGGCTCTAATCTGATAGTGGTAGTGGGGTGATATATGTCTAGTCTCCTTTATGGCTCTAATCTGATAGTGGTAGATGTCTAGTCTCCTTTATGGCTCTAATCTGATAGTGGTAGTGAGGTGATAGATGTCTAGTCTCATTTATGGCTCTAATCTGATAGTGGTAGTGGGGTGATAGATGTCTAGTCTCCCTTATGGCTCTAACATGATAGTGGTAGTGGGGTGGTAGATTTCTCCTTAATGGCTTTAATCTGATAGTGGTAGTGGGGTGATAGATGTCTAGTCTCATTTATGGCTCTAATCTGATAGTGGTAGATGTCTAGTCTCCTTTATGGCTCTAATCTGATAGTGGTAGTGGGGTGGTAGATGTCTAGTCTCCTTTATGGCTCTAATCTGACAGTGGTAGTGGGATGATAGATGTCTAGTCACCTTTATGGCTCTAATCTCATAGTGGTAGTGGGGTGGTAGATGTCTAGTCTCCTTTATGGCTCTAATCTGACAGTGGTAGTGGGGTGATAGATGTCGTCTCCCTTATGGCTCTAATCTGATAGTGGTAGTGGGGTTGTAGATATCTAGTCTCCTTTATGGCTCTAATCTGATAGTGGTAGTGGGGTGGTTGATGTCTAGTCTCCTTTATGGCTCTAATCTGATAGTGGTAGTGGGGTGGTAGATGTCTAGTCTCCTTTATGGCTCTAATCCGATAGTGGTAGTGGGGTGGTAGATGTCTAGTCTCCTTTATGGCTCTAATCTGACAGTGGTAGTGGGGTGATAGATGTCTAGTCTCCCTTATGGCTCTAATCTGATAGTGGTAGTGGGGTGGTAGATATCTAGTCTCCTTTATGGCTCTAATCTGATAGTGGTAGTGGGGTGGTTGATGTCTAGTCTCCTTTATGGCTCTAATCTGAGAGTGGTAGTGGGGTGGTAGATGTCTAGTCTCCTTTATGGCTCTAATCTGATAGTGGTAGTGGGGTGATATATGTCTAGTCTCCTTTATGGCTCTAATCTGATAGTGGTAGATGTCTAGTCTCCTTTATGGCTCTAATCTGATAGTGGTAGTGAGGTGATAGATGTCTAGTCTCATTTATGGCTCTAATCTGATAGTGGTAGTGGGGTGATAGATGTCTAGTCTCCCTTATGGCTCTAACATGATAGTGGTAGTGGGGTGGTAGATTTCTCCTTAATGGCTTTAATCTGATAGTGGTAGTGGGGTGATAGATGTCTAGTCTCATTTATGGCTCTAATCTGATAGTGGTAGATGTCTAGTCTCCTTTATGGCTCTAATCTGATAGTGGTAGTGGGGTGGTAGATGTCTAGTCTCCTTTATGGCTCTAATCTGATAGTGGTAGTGGGATGATAGATGTCTAGTCACCTTTATGGCTCTAATCTCATAGTGGTAGTGGGGTGGTAGATGTCTAGTCTCCTTTATGGCTCTAATCTGACAGTGGTAGTGGGGTGATAGATGTCTAGTCTCCCTTATGGCTCTAATCTGATAGTGGTAGTGGGGTGGTAGATATCTAGTCTCCTTTATGGCTCTAATCTGATAGTGGTAGTGGGGTGGTTGATGTCTAGTCTCCTTTATGGCTGTAATCTGATAGTGGTAGTGGGGTGGTAGATGTCTAGTCTCCTTTATGGCTCTAATCCGATAGTGGTAGTGGGGTGGTAGATGTCTAGTCTCCTTTATGGCTCTAATCTGACAGTGGTAGTGGGGTGATAGATGTCTAGTCTCCCTTATGGCTCTAATCTGATAGTGGTAGTGGGGTGGTAGATATCTAGTCTCCTTTATGGCTCTAATCTGATAGTGGTAGATGTCTAGTCTCCTTTATGGCTCTAATCTGATAGTGGTAGTGGGGTGGTAGATGTCTAGTCTCCTTCATGGCTCTAATCTGATAGTGGTAGATGTCTAGTCTCCTTTATGGCTCTAATCTGTTAGTGGTAGTGGGGTGGTAGATGTCTAGTCTCCTTTATGGCTCTAATCTGATAGTGGTAGTGGGACGATAGATGTCTAGTCTCCTTTATGGCTCTAATCTGATAGTGGTAGTGGGGTGGTAGATGTCTAGTCTCCTTTATGGCTCTAATCTGATAGTGGTAGATGTCTAGTCTCCTTTATGGCTCTAATCTGATAGTGGTAGTGAGGTGATAGATGTCTAGTCTCATTTATGGCTCTAATCTGATAGTGGTAGTGGGGTGATAGATGTCTAGTCTCCCTTATGGCTCTAACATGATAGTGGTAGTGGGGTGGTAGATTTCTCCTTAATGGCTTTAATCTGATAGTGGTATTGAGGTAGTAGATGTCTAGTCCCCCTTATGGCTCTAATCTGATAGTGGTAGTGGGGTGGTAGATGTCTAGTATCCTTTATGGCTCTAATCTGATAGTGGTAGTGGGGTGATATATGTCTAGTTTCCCTTATGGCTCTAATCTGATAGTGGTAGTGGGGTGATAGATGATTAGTCTCCTTTATGGCTCTAATCTGATAGTGATAGTGGGGTGATAGATGTCTAGTCTCCTTTATGGCTCTAATCTGATATAGTGGTAGATGGCTAGTCTCCTTTATGGCTCTAATCTGATAGTGGTAGTGGGGTGATATATGTATAGTCTCCTTTATGGCTCTAATCTGATAGTGGTAGATGTCTAGTCTCCTTCATGGCTCTAATCTGATAGTGGTAGATGTCTAGTCTCCTTTATGGCTCTAATCTGTTAGTGGTAGTGGGGTGGTAGATGTCTAGTCTCCTTTATGGCTCTAATCTGATAGTGGTAGTGGGATGATAGATGTCTAGTCTCCTTTATGGCTCTAATCTGATAGTGGTAGTGGGGTGGTAGATGTCTAGTCTCCTTTATGGCTCTAATCTGATAGTGGTAGTGGGATGATAGATGTCTAGTCACCTTTATGGCTCTAATCTCATAGTGGTAGTGGGGTGGTAGATGTCTAGTCTCCTTTATGGCTCTAATCTGATAGTGGTAGATGTCTAGTCTCCTTTATGGCTCTAATCTGATAGTGGTAGTGGGGTGATAGATGTCTAGTCTCATTTATGGCTCTAATCTGATAGTGGTAGTGGGGTGGTAGATTTCTCCTTAATGGCTTGAATCTGATAGTGGTATTAGGGTAGTAGATGTCTAGTCTCCCTTATGGCTCTAATCTGATAGTGGTAGTGGGGTGGTAGATGTCTAGTCTCCTTTATAACTCTAATCTGATAGTGGTAGTGGGGTGATATATGTCTAGTCTCCCTTATGGCTCTAATCTGATAGTGGTAGTGGGGTGATAGATGATTAGTCTCCTTTATGGCTCTAAATTGATAGTGGTAGTGGGGTGATAGATGTCTAGTCTCCTTTATGGCTCTAATCTGGTAGTGGTAGATGTCTAGTCTCCTTTATGGCTCTAATCTGATAGTGGTAGTGGGGTGATATATGTCTAGTCTCCTTTATGGCTCTAATCTGATAGTGGTAGATGTCTAGTCTCCTTTATGGCTCCAATCTGATAGTGGTAGTGGGGTGGTAGATGTCTAGTCTCCTTTATGGCTCTAATCTGATAGTGGTAGTGGGGTGATATATGTCTAGTCTCCTTTATGGCTCTAATCTGATAGTGGTAGATGTCTAGTCTCCTTTATGGCTCTAATCTGATAGTGGTAGTGGGGTGGTAGATGTCTAGTCTCCTTCATGGCTCTAATCTGATAGTGGTAGTGGGACGATAGATGTCTAGTCTCCTTTATGGCTCTAATCTGATAGTGGTAGT
The DNA here is from genome assembly GCF_045679555.1 of Salvelinus alpinus. Lineage (NCBI taxonomy): Eukaryota > Metazoa > Chordata > Actinopteri > Salmoniformes > Salmonidae > Salvelinus > Salvelinus alpinus. The sequence goes on from NC_092097.1 coordinate 62,469,336, forward strand.
GGGGTGGTAGATGTCTAGTCTCCTTTATGGCTCTAATCTGATAGTGGTAGATGTCTAGTCTCCTTTATGGCTCTAATCTGATAGTGGTAGTGGGGTGATAGATGTCTAGTCTCATTTATGGCTCTAATCTGATAGTGGTAGTGGGGTGGTAGATTTCTCCTTAATGGCTTGAATCTGATAGTGGTATTAGGGTAGTAGATGTCTAGTCTCCCTTATGGCTCTAATCTGATAGTGGTAGTGGGGTGGTAGATGTCTAGTCTCCTTTATAACTCTAATCTGATAGTGGTAGTGGGGTGATATATGTCTAGTCTCCTTTATGGCTCTAATCTGATAGTGGTAGATGTCTAGTCTCCTTTATGGCTCTAATCTGATAGTGGTAGTGAGGTGATAGATGTCTAGTCTCATTTATGGCTCTAATCTGATAGTGGTAGTGGGGTGATAGATGTCTAGTCTCCCTTATGGCTCTAATATGATAGTGGTAGTGGGGTGGTAGATTTCTCCTTAATGGCTTTAATCTGATAGTGGTATTGAGGTAGTAGATGTCTAGTCCCCCTTATGGCTCTAATCTGATAGTGGTAGTGGGGTGGTAGATGTCTAGTATCCTTTATGGCTCTAATCTGATAGTGGTAGTGGGGTGATATATGTCTAGTTTCCCTTATGGCTCTAATCTGATAGTGGTAGTGGGGTGATAGATGATTAGTCTCCTTTATGGCTCTAATCTGATAGTGGTAGTGGGGTGATAGATGTCTAGTCTCCTTTATGGCTCTAATCTGATAGTGGTAGATGGCTAGTCTCCTTTATGGCTCTAATCTGATAGTGGTAGTGGGGTGATATATGTCTAGTCTCCTTTATGGCTCTAATCTGATAGTGGTAGATGTCTAGTCTCCTTCATGGCTCTAATCTGATAGTGGTAGATGTCTAGTCTCCTTTATGGCTCTAATCTGATAGTGGTAGTGGGATGATAGATGTCTAGTCTCCTTTATGGCTCTAATCTGATAGTGGTAGTGGGGTGGTAGATGTCTAGTCTCCTTTATGGCTCTAATCTGATAGTGGTAGTGGGATGATAGATGTCTAGTCACCTTTATGGCTCTAATCTCATAGTGGTAGTGGGGTGGTAGATGTCTAGTCTCCTTTATGGCTCTAATCTGATAGTGGTAGATGTCTAGTCTCCTTTATGGCTCTAATCTGATAGTGGTAGTGGGGTGATAGATGTCTAGTCTCATTTATGGCTCTAATCTGATAGTGGTAGTGGGGTGGTAGATTTCTCCTTAATGGCTTGAATCTGATAGTGGTAGTGGGGTAGTAGATGTCTAGTCTCCCTTATGGCTCTAATCTGATAGTGGTAGTGGGGTGGTAGATGTCTAGTCTCCTTTATAACTCTAATCTGATAGTGGTAGTGGGGTGATATATGTCTAGTCTCCCTTATGGCTCTAATCTGATAGTGGTAGTGGGGTGATAGATGATTAGTCTCCTTTATGGCTCTAAATTGATAGTGGTAGTGGGGTGATAGATGTCTAGTCTCCTTTATGGCTCTAATCTGGTAGTGGTAGATGTCTAGTCTCCTTTATGGCTCTAATCTGATAGTGGTAGTGGGGTGATATATGTCTAGTCTCCTTTATGGCTCTAATCTGATAGTGGTAGATGTCTAGTCTCCTTTATGGCTCCAATCTGATAGTGGTAGTGGGGTGGTAGATGTCTAGTCTCCTTTATGGCTCTAATCTGATAGTGGTAGTGGGGTGATATATGTCTAGTCTCCTTTATGGCTCTAATCTGATAGTGGTAGATGTCTAGTCTCCTTTATGGCTCTAATCTGATAGTGGTAGTGGGGTGGTAGATGTCTAGTCTCCTTCATGGCTCTAATCTGATAGTGGTAGATGTCTAGTCTCCTTTATGGCTCTAATCTGATAGTGGTAGTGGGATGATAGATGTCTAGTCTCCTTTATGGCTCTAATCTGATAGTGGTAGTGGGGTGGTAGATGTCTAGTCTCCTTTATGGCTCTAATCTGATAGTGGTAGTGGGGTGGTAGATTTCTCCTTAATGGTTTTAATCTGATAGTGGTAGATGTCTAGTCTCCTTTATGGCTCTAATCTGATAGTGGTAGTGGGGTGATAGATGTCTAGTCTCATTTATGGCTCTAATCTGATAGTGGTAGTGGGGTGGTAGATTTCTCCTTAATGCTTTTAATCTGATAGTGGTATTTGGGTAGTAGATGTCTAGTCTCCCTTATGGCTCTAATCTGATAGTGGTAGTGGGGTGGTAGATGTCTAGTCTCCTTTATGGCTCTAATCTGATAGTGGTAGTGGGGTGATATATGTCTAGTCTCCCCTATGGCTCTAATCTGATAGTGGTAGTGGGGTGATAGATGATTAGTCTCCTTTATGGCTCTAATCTGATAGTGGTAGTGGGGTGATAGATGTCTAGTCTCCTTTATGGCTCTAATCTGATAGTGGTAGATGTCTAGTCTCCTTTATGGCTCTAATCTGATAGTGGTAGATGTCTAGTCTCCTTTCTGGCTCCAATCTGATAGTGGTAGTGGGGTGGTAGATATCTAGTCTCCTTCATGGCTCTAATCTGATAGTGGTAGATGTCTAGTCTCCTTTATGGCTCCAATCTGATAGTGGTAGTGGGGTGGTAGATGTCTAGTCTCCTTTATGGCTCTAATCTGATAGTGTTAGTGGGGTGGTAGATGTCTAGTCTCCTTTATGGCTCTAATCTGATAGTGGTAGTGGGGTGATAGATGTCTAGTCTCCTTCATGGCTCTAATCTGATAGTGGTAGATGTCTAGTCACCTTTATGGCTCAAATCTGATAGTGGTAGTGGGGTGATAGATGTCTATTCTCCTTTATGGCTCTAATCTGATAGTGGTAGTGGGGTGATATATGTCTAGTCTCCTTTATGGCTCTAATCTGATAGTGGTAGATGTCTAGTCTCCTTTATGGCTCTAATCTGATAGTGGTAGTGGTAGATGTCTAGTCTCCTTTATGGCTCTAATCTGATAGTGGTAGATGTCTAGACTCCTTTATGGCTCTAATCTGTTAGTGGTAGTGGGGTGGTAGATGTCTAGTCTCCTTCATGGCTCTAATCTGATAGTGGTAGTTGTCTAGTCTCCTTTATGGCTCTAATCTGATAGTGGTAGTGGGATGATAGATGTCTAGTCTCCTTTATGGCTCTAATCTGATAGTGGTAGTGGGGTGGTAGATGTCTAGTCTCCTTTATGGCTCTAATCTGATAGTGGTAGTGGGATGATAGATGTCTAGTCACCTTTATGGCTCTAATCTCATAGTGGTAGTGGGGTGGTAGATGTCTAGTCTCCTTTATGGCTCTAATCTGATAGTGGTAGATGTCTAGTCTCCTTTATGGCTCTAATCTGATAGTGGTAGTGGGGTGATAGATGTCTAGTCTCCTTCATGGCTCTAATCTGATAGTGGTAGATGTCTAGTCACCTTTATGGCTCAAATCTGATAGTGGTAGTGGGGTGATAGATGTCTAGTCTCCTTTATGGCTCTAATCTGATAGTGGTAGTGGGGTGATATATGTCTAGTCTCCTTTATGGCTCTAATCTGATAGTGGTAGATGTCTAGTCTCCTTTATGGCTCTAATCTGATAGTGGTAGTGGGGTGGTAGATGTCTAGTCTCCTTCATGGCTCTAATCTGATAGTGGTAGATGTCTAGACTCCTTTATGGCTCTAATCTGTTAGTGGTAGTGGGGTGGTAGATGTCTAGTCTCCTTCATGGCTCTAATCTGATAGTGGTAGATGTCTAGTCTCCTTTATGGCTCTAATCTGATAGTGGTAGTGGGATGATAGATGTCTAGTCTCCTTTATGGCTCTAATCTGATAGTGGTAGTGGGGTGGTAGATGTCTAGTCTCCTTTATGGCTCTAATCTGATAGTGGTAGTGGGATGATAGATGTCTAGTCACCTTTATGGCTCTAATCTCATAGTGGTAGTGGGGTGGTAGATGTCTAGTCTCCTTTATGGCTCTAATCTGATAGTGGTAGATGTCTAGTCTCCTTTATGGCTCTAATCTGATAGTGGTAGTGGGGTGATAGATGTCTAGTCTCATTTATGGCTCTAATCTGATAGTGGTAGTGGGGTGGTAGATTTCTCCTTAATGGTATTAATCTGATAGTGGTATTTGGGTAGTAGATGTCTAGTCTCCCTTATGGCTCTAATCTGATAGTGGTAGTGGGGTGGTAGATGTCTAGTCTCCTTTATGGCTCTAATCTGATAGTGGTAGTGGGGTGATATATGTCTAGTCTCCTTTATGGCTCTAATCTGATAGTGGTAGATGTCTAGTCTCCTTTATGGCTCTAATCTGTTAGTGGTAGTGGGGTGGTAGATGTCTAGTCTCCTTTATGGCTCTAATCTGATAGTGGTAGTGGGGTGGTAGATGTCTAGTCTCCTTTATGGCTCTAATCTGATAGTGGTAGTGGGGTGGTAGATGTCTAGTCTCCTTTATGGCTCTAATCTGATAGTGGTAGATGTCTAGTCTCCTTTATGGCTCTAATCTGATAGTGGTAGTGAGGTGATAGATGTCTAGTCTCATTTATGGCTCTAATCTGATAGTGGTAGTGGGATGATAGATGTCTAGTCACCTTTATGGCTCTAATCTGATAGTGGTAGTGGGGTGATAGATGTCTAGTCTCATTTATGGCTCTAATCTGATAGTGGTAGATGTCTAGTCTCCTTTATGGCTCTAATCTGATAGTGGTAGTGGGGTGGTAGATGTCTAGTCTCCTTTATGGCTCTAATCTGACAGTGGGAGTGGGATGATAGATGTCTAGTGACCTTATTGCTCTAATCTCATAGTGGTAGTGGGGTGGTAGATGTCTAGTCTCCTTTATGGCTCTAATCTGACAGTGGTAGTGGGGTGATAGATGTCGTCTCCCTTATGGCTCTAATCTGACAGTGGTAGTGGGGTGGTAGATATCTAGTCTCCTTTATGGCTCTAATCTGATAGTGGTAGTGGGGTGGTTGATGTCTAGTCTCCTTTATGGCTCTAATCTGATAGTGGTAGTGGGGTGGTAGATGTCTAGTCTCCTTTATGGCTCTAATCCGATAGTGGTAGTGGGGTGGTAGATGTCTAGTCTCCTTTATGGCTCTAATCTGACAGTGGTAGTGGGTGATAGATGTCTAGTCTCCCTTATGGCTCTAATCTGATAGTGGTAGTGGGGTGGTAGATATCTAGTCTCCTTTATGGCTCTAATCTGATAGTGGTAGTGGGGTGGTTGATGTCTAGTCTCCTTTATGGCTCTAATCTGAGAGTGGTAGTGGGGTGGTAGATGTCTAGTCTCCTTTATGGCTCTAATCTGATAGTGGTAGTGGGGTGATATATGTCTAGTCTCCTTTATGGCTCTAATCTGATAGTGGTAGATGTCTAGTCTCCTTTATGGCTCTAATCTGATAGTGGTAGTGAGGTGATAGATGTCTAGTCTCATTTATGGCTCTAATCTGATAGTGGTAGTGGGGTGATAGATGTCTAGTCTCCCTTATGGCTCTAACATGATAGTGGTAGTGGGGTGGTAGATTTCTCCTTAATGGCTTTAATCTGATAGTGGTAGTGGGGTGATAGATGTCTAGTCTCATTTATGGCTCTAATCTGATAGTGGTAGATGTCTAGTCTCCTTTATGGCTCTAATCTGATAGTGGTAGTGGGGTGGTAGATGTCTAGTCTCCTTTATGGCTCTAATCTGACAGTGGTAGTGGGATGATAGATGTCTAGTCACCTTTATGGCTCTAATCTCATAGTGGTAGTGGGGTGGTAGATGTCTAGTCTCCTTTATGGCTCTAATCTGACAGTGGTAGTGGGGTGATAGATGTCGTCTCCCTTATGGCTCTAATCTGATAGTGGTAGTGGGGTTGTAGATATCTAGTCTCCTTTATGGCTCTAATCTGATAGTGGTAGTGGGGTGGTTGATGTCTAGTCTCCTTTATGGCTCTAATCTGATAGTGGTAGTGGGGTGGTAGATGTCTAGTCTCCTTTATGGCTCTAATCCGATAGTGGTAGTGGGGTGGTAGATGTCTAGTCTCCTTTATGGCTCTAATCTGACAGTGGTAGTGGGGTGATAGATGTCTAGTCTCCCTTATGGCTCTAATCTGATAGTGGTAGTGGGGTGGTAGATATCTAGTCTCCTTTATGGCTCTAATCTGATAGTGGTAGTGGGGTGGTTGATGTCTAGTCTCCTTTATGGCTCTAATCTGAGAGTGGTAGTGGGGTGGTAGATGTCTAGTCTCCTTTATGGCTCTAATCTGATAGTGGTAGTGGGGTGATATATGTCTAGTCTCCTTTATGGCTCTAATCTGATAGTGGTAGATGTCTAGTCTCCTTTATGGCTCTAATCTGATAGTGGTAGTGAGGTGATAGATGTCTAGTCTCATTTATGGCTCTAATCTGATAGTGGTAGTGGGGTGATAGATGTCTAGTCTCCCTTATGGCTCTAACATGATAGTGGTAGTGGGGTGGTAGATTTCTCCTTAATGGCTTTAATCTGATAGTGGTAGTGGGGTGATAGATGTCTAGTCTCATTTATGGCTCTAATCTGATAGTGGTAGATGTCTAGTCTCCTTTATGGCTCTAATCTGATAGTGGTAGTGGGGTGGTAGATGTCTAGTCTCCTTTATGGCTCTAATCTGACAGTGGTAGTGGGATGATAGATGTCTAGTCACCTTTATGGCTCTAATCTCATAGTGGTAGTGGGGTGGTAGATGTCTAGTCTCCTTTATGGCTCTAATCTGACAGTGGTAGTGGGGTGATAGATGTCGTCTCCCTTATGGCTCTAATCTGATAGTGGTAGTGGGGTTGTAGATATCTAGTCTCCTTTATGGCTCTAATCTGATAGTGGTAGTGGGGTGGTTGATGTCTAGTCTCCTTTATGGCTCTAATCTGATAGTGGTAGTGGGGTGGTAGATGTCTAGTCTCCTTTATGGCTCTAATCCGATAGTGGTAGTGGGGTGGTAGATGTCTAGTCTCCTTTATGGCTCTAATCTGACAGTGGTAGTGGGGTGATAGATGTCTAGTCTCCCTTATGGCTCTAATCTGATAGTGGTAGTGGGGTGGTAGATATCTAGTCTCCTTTATGGCTCTAATCTGATAGTGGTAGTGGGGTGGTTGATGTCTAGTCTCCTTTATGGCTCTAATCTGAGAGTGGTAGTGGGGTGGTAGATGTCTAGTCTCCTTTATGGCTCTAATCTGATAGTGGTAGTGGGGTGATATATGTCTAGTCTCCTTTATGGCTCTAATCTGATAGTGGTAGATGTCTAGTCTCCTTTATGGCTCTAATCTGATAGTGGTAGTGAGGTGATAGATGTCTAGTCTCATTTATGGCTCTAATCTGATAGTGGTAGTGGGGTGATAGATGTCTAGTCTCCCTTATGGCTCTAACATGATAGTGGTAGTGGGGTGGTAGATTTCTCCTTAATGGCTTTAATCTGATAGTGGTAGTGGGGTGATAGATGTCTAGTCTCATTTATGGCTCTAATCTGATAGTGGTAGATGTCTAGTCTCCTTTATGGCTCTAATCTGATAGTGGTAGTGGGGTGGTAGATGTCTAGTCTCCTTTATGGCTCTAATCTGACAGTGGTAGTGGGATGATAGATGTCTAGTCACCTTTATGGCTCTAATCTCATAGTGGTAGTGGGGTGGTAGATGTCTAGTCTCCTTTATGGCTCTAATCTGACAGTGGTAGTGGGGTGATAGATGTCTAGTCTCCCTTATGGCTCTAATCTGATAGTGGTAGTGGGGTGGTAGATATCTAGTCTCCTTTATGGCTCTAATCTGATAGTGGTAGTGGGGTGGTTGATGTCTAGTCTCCTTTATGGCTCTAATCTGATAGTGGTAGTGGGGTGGTAGATGTCTAGTCTCCTTTATGGCTCTAATCCGATAGTGGTAGTGGGGTGGTAGATGTCTAGTCTCCTTTATGGCTCTAATCTGACAGTGGTAGTGGGGTGATAGATGTCTAGTCTCCCTTATGGCTCTAATCTGATAGTGGTAGTGGGGTGGTAGATATCTAGTCTCCTTTATGGCTCTAATCTGATAGTGGTAGATGTCTAGTCTCCTTTATGGCTCTAATCTGATAGTGGTAGTGGGGTGGTAGATGTCTAGTCTCCTTCATGGCTCTAATCTGATAGTGGTAGATGTCTAGTCTCCTTTATGGCTCTAATCTGTTAGTGGTAGTGGGGTGGTAGATGTCTAGTCTCCTTTATGGCTCTAATCTGATAGTGGTAGTGGGGTGATAGATGTCTAGTCTCCTTTATGGCTCTAATCTGATAGTGGTAGTGGGGTGGTAGATGTCTAGTCTCCTTTATGGCTCTAATCTGATAGTGGTAGATGTCTAGTCTCCTTTATGGCTCTAATCTGATAGTGGTAGTGAGGTGATAGATGTCTAGTCTCATTTATGGCTCTAATCTGATAGTGGTAGTGGGGTGATAGATGTCTAGTCTCCCTTATGGCTCTAACATGATAGTGGTAGTGGGGTGGTAGATTTCTCCTTAATGGCTTTAATCTGATAGTGGTATTGAGGTAGTAGATGTCTAGTCCCCCTTATGGCTCTAATCTGATAGTGGTAGTGGGGTGGTAGATGTCTAGTATCCTTTATGGCTCTAATCTGATAGTGGTAGTGGGGTGATATATGTCTAGTTTCCCTTATGGCTCTAATCTGATAGTGGTAGTGGGGTGATAGATGATTAGTCTCCTTTATGGCTCTAATCTGATAGTGATAGTGGGGTGATAGATGTCTAGTCTCCTTTATGGCTCTAATCTGATAGTGGTAGATGGCTAGTCTCCTTTATGGCTCTAATCTGATAGTGGTAGTGGGGTGATATATGTATAGTCTCCTTTATGGCTCTAATCTGATAGTGGTAGTGGGGTGGTAGATGTCTAGTCTCCTTTATGGCTCTAATCTGATAGTGGTAGATGTCTAGTCTCCTTTATGGCTCTAATCTGTTAGTGGTAGTGGGGTGGTAGATGTCTAGTCTCCTTTATGGCTCTAATCTGATAGTGGTAGTGGGATGATAGATGTCTAGTCTCCTTTATGGCTCTAATCTGATAGTGGTAGTGGGGTGGTAGATGTCTAGTCTCCTTTATGGCTCTAATCTGATAGTGGTAGTGGGATGATAGATGTCTAGTCACCTTTATGGCTCTAATCTCATAGTGGTAGTGGGGTGGTAGATGTCTAGTCTCCTTTATGGCTCTAATCTGATAGTGGTAGATGTCTAGTCTCCTTTATGGCTCTAATCTGATAGTGGTAGTGGGGTGATAGATGTCTAGTCTCATTTATGGCTCTAATCTGATAGTGGTAGTGGGGTGGTAGATTTCTCCTTAATGGCTTGAATCTGATAGTGGTATTAGGGTAGTAGATGTCTAGTCTCCCTTATGGCTCTAATCTGATAGTGGTAGTGGGGTGGTAGATGTCTAGTCTCCTTTATAACTCTAATCTGATAGTGGTAGTGGGGTGATATATGTCTAGTCTCCCTTATGGCTCTAATCTGATAGTGGTAGTGGGGTGATAGATGATTAGTCTCCTTTATGGCTCTAAATTGATAGTGGTAGTGGGGTGATAGATGTCTAGTCTCCTTTATGGCTCTAATCTGGTAGTGGTAGATGTCTAGTCTCCTTTATGGCTCTAATCTGATAGTGGTAGTGGGGTGGTAGATGTCTAGTCTCCTTTATGGCTCTAATCTGATAGTGGTAGATGTCTAGTCTCCTTTATGGCTCTAATCTGATAGTGGTAGTGGGGTGGTAGATGTCTAGTCTCCTTTATGGCTCTAATCTGATAGTGGTAGTGGGGTGATATATGTCTAGTCTCCTTTATGGCTCTAATCTGATAGTGGTAGATGTCTAGTCTCCTTTATGGCTCTAATCTGATAGTGGTAGTGGGGTGGTAGATGTCTAGTCTCCTTCATGGCTCTAATCTGATAGTGGTAGATGTCTAGTCTCCTTTATGGCTCTAATCTGATAGTGGTAGTGGGATGATAGATGTCTAGTCTCCTTTATGGCTCTAATCTGATAGTGGTAGTGGGGTGGTAGATGTCTAGTCTCCTTTATGGCTCTAATCTGATAGTGGTAGTGGGGTGGTAGATTTCTCCTTAATGGTTTTAATCTGATAGTGGTAGATGTCTAGTCTCCTTTATGGCTCTAATCTGATAGTGGTAGTGGGGTGATAGATGTCTAGTCTCATTTATGGCTCTAATCTGATAGTGGTAGTGGGATTTCTCCTTCCTGCTTTTAATCTGATAGTGGTATTTGGGTAGTAGATGTCTAGTCTCCCTTATGGCTCTAATCTGATAGTGGTAGTGGGGTGGTAGATGTCTAGTCTCCTTTATGGCTCTAATCTGATAGTGGTAGTGGGGTGATATATGTCTAGTCTCCCCTATGGCTCTAATCTGATAGTGGTAGTGGGGTGATAGATGATTAGTCTCCTTTATGGCTCTAATCTGATAGTGGTAGTGGGGTGATAGATGTCTAGTCTCCTTTATGGCTCTAATCTGATAGTGGTAGATGTCTAGTCTCCTTTATGGCTCTAATCTGATAGTGGTAGATGTCTAGTCTCCTTTCTGGCTCCAATCTGATAGTGGTAGTGGGGTGGTAGATTTCTAGTCTCCTTCATGGCTCTAATCTGATAGTGGTAGATGTCTAGTCTCCTTTATGGCTCCAATCTGATAGTGGTAGTGGGGTGGTAGATGTCTAGTCTCCTTTATGGCTCTAATCTGATAGTGTTAGTGGGGTGGTAGATGTCTAGTCTCCTTTATGGCTCTAATCTGATAGTGGTAGTGGGGTGATAGATGTCTAGTCTCCTTCATGGCTCTAATCTGATAGTGGTAGATGTCTAGTCACCTTTATGGCTCAAATCTGATAGTGGTAGTGGGGTGATAGATGTCTATTCTCCTTTATGGCTCTAATCTGATAGTGGTAGTGGGGTGATATATGTCTAGTCTCCTTTATGGCTCTAATCTGATAGTGGTAGATGTCTAGTCTCCTTTATGGCTCTAATCTGATAGTGGTAGTGGGGTGGTAGATGTCTAGTCTCCTTCATGGCTCTAATCTGATAGTGGTAGATGTCTAGACTCCTTTATGGCTCTAATCTGTTAGTGGTAGTGGGGTGGTAGATGTCTAGTCTCCTTCATGGCTCTAATCTGATAGTGGTAGTTGTCTAGTCTCCTTTATGGCTCTAATCTGATAGTGGTAGTGGGATGATAGATGTCTAGTCTCCTTTATGGCTCTAATCTGATAGTGGTAGTGGGGTGGTAGATGTCTAGTCTCCTTTATGGCTCTAATCTGATAGTGGTAGTGGGATGATAGATGTCTAGTCACCTTTATGGCTCTAATCTCATAGTGGTAGTGGGGTGGTAGATGTCTAGTCTCCTTTATGGCTCTAATCTGATAGTGGTAGATGTCTAGTCTCCTTTATGGCTCTAATCTGATAGTGGTAGTGGGGTGATAGATGTCTAGTCTCCTTCATGGCTCTAATCTGATAGTGGTAGATGTCTAGTCACCTTTATGGCTCAAATCTGATAGTGGTAGTGGGGTGATAGATGTCTAGTCTCCTTTATGGCTCTAATCTGATAGTGGTAGTGGGGTGATATATGTCTAGTCTCCTTTATGGCTCTAATCTGATAGTGGTAGATGTCTAGTCTCCTTTATGGCTCTAATCTGATAGTGGTAGTGGGGTGGTAGATGTCTAGTCTCCTTCATGGCTCTAATCTGATAGTGGTAGATGTCTAGACTCCTTTATGGCTCTAATCTGTTAGTGGTAGTGGGGTGGTAGATGTCTAGTCTCCTTCATGGCTCTAATCTGATAGTGGTAGATGTCTAGTCTCCTTTATGGCTCTAATCTGATAGTGGTAGTGGGATGATAGATGTCTAGTCTCCTTTATGGCTCTAATCTGATAGTGGTAGTGGGGTGGTAGATGTCTAGTCTCCTTTATGGCTCTAATCTGATAGTGGTAGTGGGATGATAGATGTCTAGTCACCTTTATGGCTCTAATCTCATAGTGGTAGTGGGGTGGTAGATGTCTAGTCTCCTTTATGGCTGTAATCTGATAGTGGTAGATGTCTAGTCTCCTTTATGGCTCTAATCTGATAGTGGTAGTGGGGTGATAGATGTCTAGTCTCATTTATGGCTCTAATCTGATAGTGGTAGTGGGGTGGTAGATTTCTCCTTAATGGTATTAATCTGATAGTGGTATTTGGGTAGTAGATGTCTAGTCTCCCTTATGGCTCTAATCTGATAGTGGTAGTGGGGTGGTAGATGTCTAGTCTCCTTTATGGCTCTAATCTGATAGTGGTAGATGTCTAGTCTCCTTTATGGCTCTAATCTGATAGTGGTAGTGGGGTGATAGATGTCTAGTCTCATTTATGGCTCTAATCTGATAGTGGTAGTGGGGTGGTAGATTTCTCCTTAATGGTATTAATCTGATAGTGGTATTTGGGTAGTAGATGTCTAGTCTCCCTTATGGCTCTAATCTGATAGTGGTAGTGGGGTGATATATGTCTAGTCTCCCTTATGGCTCTAATCTGATAGTGGTAGTGGGGTGATAGATGATTAGTCTCCTTTATGGCTCTAATCTGATAGTGGTAGTGGGGTGATAGATGTCTAGTCTCCTTTATGGCTCTAATCTGATAGTGGTAGTGGGGTGGTAGATGTCTAGTCTCCTTCATGGCTCTAATCTGATAGTGGTAGATGTCTAGTCTCCTTTATGGCTCTAATCTGTTAGTGGTAGTGGGGTGGTAGATGTCTAGTCTCCTTCATGGCTCTAATCTGATAGTGGTAGTTGTCTAGTCTCCTTTATGGCTCTAATCTGATAGTGGTAGTGGGATGATAGATGTCTAGTCTCCTTTATGGCTCTAATCTGATAGTGGTAGTGGGGTGGTAGATGTCTAGTCTCCTTTATGGCTCTAATCTGATAGTGGTAGTGGGATGATAGATGTCTAGTCACCTTTATGGCTCTAATCTCATAGTGGTAGTGGGGTGGTAGATGTCTAGTCTCCTTTATGGCTCTAATCTGATAGTGGTAGATGTCTAGTCTCCTTTATGGCTCTAATCTGATAGTGGTAGTGGGGTGATAGATGTCTAGTCTCCTTCATGGCTCTAATCTGATAGTGGTAGATGTCTAGTCACCTTTATGGCTCAAATCTGATAGTGGTAGTGGGGTGATAGATGTCTAGTCTCCTTTATGGCTCTAATCTGATAGTGGTAGTGGGGTGATACATGTCTAGTCTCCTTTATGGCTCTAATCTGATAGTGGTAGATGTCTAGTCTCCTTTATGGCTCTAATCTGATAGTGGTAGTGGGGTGGTAGATGTCTAGTCTCCTTCATGGCTCTAATCTGATAGTGGTAGATGTCTAGACTCCTTTATGGCTCTAATCTGTTAGTGGTAGTGGGGTGGTAGATGTCTAGTCTCCTTCATGGCTCTAATCTGATAGTGGTAGATGTCTAGTCTCCTTTATGGCTCTAATCTGATAGTGGTAGTGGGATGATAGATGTCTAGTCTCCTTTATGGCTCTAATCTGATAGTGGTAGTGGGGTGGTAGATGTCTAGTCTCCTTTATGGCTCTAATCTGATAGTGGTAGTGGGATGATAGATGTCTAGTCACCTTTATGGCTCTAATCTCATAGTGGTAGTGGGGTGGTAGATGTCTAGTCTCCTTTATGGCTCTAATCTGATAGTGGTAGATGTCTAGTCTCCTTTATGGCTCTAATCTGATAGTGGTAGTGGGGTGATAGATGTCTAGTCTCATTTATGGCTCTAATCTGATAGTGGTAGTGGGGTGGTAGATTTCTCCTTAATGGTATTAATCTGATAGTGGTATTTGGGTAGTAGATGTCTAGTCTCCCTTATGGCTCTAATCTGATAGTGGTAGTGGGGTGGTAGATGTCTAGTCTCCTTTATGGCTCTAATCTGATAGTGGTAGATGTCTAGTCTCCTTTATGGCTCTAATCTGATAGTGGTAGTGGGGTGATAGATGTCTAGTCTCATTTATGGCTCTAATCTGATAGTGGTAGTGGGGTGGTAGATTTCTCCTTAATGGTATTAATCTGATAGTGGTATTTGGGTAGTAGATGTCTAGACTCCCTTATTGCTCTAATCTGATAGTGGTAGTGGGGTGATATATGTCTAGTCTCCCTTATGGCTCTAATCTGATAGTGGTAGTGGGGTGATAGATGATTAGTCTCCTTTATGGCTCTAATCTGATAGTGGTAGTGGGGTGATAGATGTCTAGTCTCCTTTATGGCTCTAATCTGATAGTGGTAGATGTCTAGTCTCCTTTATGGCTCCAATCTGATAGTGGTAGTGGGGTGGTAGATTTCTAGTCTCCTTCATGGCTCTAATCTGATAGTGGTAGATGTCTAGTCTCCTTTATGGCTCCAATCTGATAGTGGTAGTGGGGTGGTAGATGTCTAGTCTCCTTTATGGCTCTAATCTGATAGTGTTAGTGGGGTGGTAGATGTCTAGTCTCCTTTATGGCTCTAATCTGATAGTGGTAGTGGGGTGATAGATGTCTAGTCTCCTTCATGGCTCTAATCTGATAGTGGTAGATGTCTAGTCACCTTTATGGCTCAAATCTGATAGTGGTAGTGGGGTGATAGATGTCTATTCTCCTTTATGGCTCTAATCTGATAGTGGTAGTGGGGTGATAGATGTCTAGTCTCCTTTATGGCTCTAATCTGATAGTGGTAGTGGTAGATGTCTAGTCTCCTTTATGGCTCTAATCTGATAGTGGTAGTGGGGTGGTAGATGTCTAGTCTCCTTCATGGCTCTAATCTGATAGTGGTAGATGTCTAGTCTCCTTTATGGCTCTAATCTGATAGTGGTAGTGGGGTGGTAGATGTCTAGTCTCCTTTATGGCTCTAATCTGATAGTGGTAGTTGTCTAGTCTCCTTTATGGCTCTAATCTGATAGTGGTAGTGGGATGATAGATGTCTAGTCTCCTTTATGGCTCTAATCTGATAGTGGTAGTGGGGTGGTAGATGTCTAGTCTCCTTTATGGCTCTAATCTGATAGTGGTAGATGTCTAGTCTCCTTTATGGCTCTAATCTGATAGTGGTAGTGGGGTGATAGATGTCTAGATGGCTCTAATCTGATAGTGGTAGATGTCTAGTCTTCTTTATGGCTCTAATCTGATAGTGGTAGTGGGGTGATAGATGTCTAGTCTCCTTTATGGCTCTAATCTGATAGTGGTAGTGGGGTGGTAGATGTCTAGTCTCCTTTATGGCTCTAATCTGATAGTGGTAGATGTCTAGTCTCCTTTATGGCTCTAATCTGATAGTGGTAGTGGGGTGGTAGATGTCTAGTCTCCTTCATGGCTCTAATCTGATAGTGGTAGATGTCTAGACTCCTTTATGGCTCTAATCTGTTAGTGGTAGTGGGGTGGTAGATGTCTAGTCTCCTTCATGGCTCTAATCTGATAGTGGTAGATGTCTAGTGTCCTTTATGGCTCTAATCTGATAGTGGTAGTGGGATGATAGATGTCTAGTCTCCTTTATGGCTCTAATCTGATAGTGGTAGTGGGGTGGTAGATGTCTAGTCTCCTTTATGGCTCTAATCTGATAGTGGTAGTGGGATGATAGATGTCTAGTCACCTTTATGGCTCTAATCTCATAGTGGTAGTGGGGTGGTAGATGTCTAGTCTCCTTTATGGCTCTAATCTGATAGTGGTAGATGTCTAGTCTCCTTTATGGCTCTAATCTGATAGTGGTAGTGGGGTGATAGATGTCTAGTCTCATTTATGGCTCTAATCTGATAGTGGTAGTGGGGTGGTAGATTTCTCCTTAATGGTATTAATCTGATAGTGGTATTTGGGTAGTAGATGTCTAGTCTCCCTTATGGCTCTAATCTGATAGTGGTAGTGGGGTGGTAGATGTCTAGTCTCCTTCATGGCTCTAATCTGATAGTGGTAGATGTCTAGACTCCTTTATGGCTCTAATCTGTTAGTGGTAGTGGGGTGGTAGATGTCTAGTCTCCTTCATGGCTCTAATCTGATAGTGGTAGTTGTCTAGTCTCCTTTATGGCTCTAATCTGATAGTGGTAGTGGGATGATAGATGTCTAGTCTCCTTTATGGCTCTAATCTGATAGTGGTAGTGGGGTGGTAGATGTCTAGTCTCCTTTATGGCTCTAATCTGATAGTGGTAGTGGGATGATAGATGTCTAGTCACCTTTATGGCTCTAATCTCATAGTGGTAGTGGGGTGGTAGATGTCTAGTCTCCTTTATGGCTCTAATCTGATAGTGGTAGATGTCTAGTCTCCTTTATGGCTCTAATCTGATAGTGGTAGTGGGGTGATAGATGTCTAGTCTCCTTCATGGCTCTAATCTGATAGTGGTAGATGTCTAGTCACCTTTATGGCTCAAATCTGATAGTGGTAGTGGGGTGATAGATGTCTAGTCTCCTTTATGGCTCTAATCTGATAGTGGTAGTGGGGTGATATATGTCTAGTCTCCTTTATGGCTCTAATCTGATAGTGGTAGATGTCTAGTCTCCCTTATGGCTCTAATCTGATAGTGGTAGTGGGGTGGTAGATGTCTAGTCTCCTTCATGGCTCTAATCTGATAGTGGTAGATGTCTAGACTCCTTTATGGCTCTAATCTGTTAGTGGTAGTGGGGTGGTAGATGTCTAGTCTCCTTCATGGCTCTAATCTGATAGTGGTAGTTGTCTAGTCTCCTTTATGGCTCTAATCTGATAGTGGTAGTGGGATGATAGATGTCTAGTCTCCTTTATGGCTCTAATCTGATAGTGGTAGTGGGGTGGTAGATGTCTAGTCTCCTTTATGGCTCTAATCTGATAGTGGTAGTGGGATGATAGATGTCTAGTCACCTTTATGGCTCTAATCTCATAGTGGTAGTGGGGTGGTAGATGTCTAGTCTCCTTTATGGCTCTAATCTGATAGTGGTAGATGTCTAGTCTCCTTTATGGCTCTAATCTGATAGTGGTAGTGGGGTGATAGATGTCTAGTCTCCTTCATGGCTCTAATCTGATAGTGGTAGATGTCTAGTCACCTTTATGGCTCAAATCTGATAGTGGTAGTGGGGTGATAGATGTCTAGTCTCCTTTATGGCTCTAATCTGATAGTGGTAGTGGGGTGATATATGTCTAGTCTCCTTTATGGCTCTAATCTGATAGTGGTAGATGTCTAGTCTCCTTTATGGCTCTAATCTGATAGTGGTAGTGGGGTGGTAGATGTCTAGTCTCCTTCATGGCTCTAATCTGATAGTGGTAGATGTCTAGACTCCTTTATGGCTCTAATCTGATAGTGGTAGTGGGGTGGTAGATGTCTAGTCTCCTTCATGGCTCTAATCTGATAGTGGTAGATGTCTAGTGTCCTTTATGGCTCTAATCTGATAGTGGTAGTGGGGTGGTAGATGTCTAGTCTCCTTTATGGCTCTAATCTGATAGTGGTAGTGGGATGATAGATGTCTAGTCACCTTTATGGCTCTAATCTGATAGTGGTAGTGGGGTGATAGATGTCTAGTCTCCTTTATGGCTCTAATCTGATAGTGGTAGATGTCTAGTCTCCTTTATGGCTCTAATCTGATAGTGGTAGTGGGGTGATAGATGTCTAGTCCAATTTATGGCTCCAATCTGATAGTGGTAGTGGGGTGGTAGATTTCTCCTTAATGGTATTAATCTGATAGTGGTATTTGGGTAGTAGATGTCTAGTCTCCCTTATGGCTCTAATCTGATAGTGGTAGTGGGGTGGTAGATGTCTAGTCTCCTTTATGGCTCTAATCTGATAGTGGTAGATGTCTAGTCTCCTTTATGGCTCTAATCTGATAGTGGTAGTGGGGTGATAGATGTCTAGTCTCATTTATGGCTCTAATCTGATAGTGGTAGTGGGGTGGTAGATTTCTCCTTAATGGTATTAATCTGATAGTGGTATTTGGGTAGTAGATGTCTAGTCTCCCTTATGGCTCTAATCTGATAGTGGTAGTGGGGTGATATATGTCTAGTCTCCCTTATGGCTCTAATCTGATAGTGGTAGTGGGGTGATAGATGATTAGTCTCCTTTATGGCTCTAATCTGATAGTGGTAGTGGGGTGGTAGATGTCTAGTCTCCTTTATGGCTCTAATCTGATAGTGGTAGTGGGGTGGTAGATGTCTAGTCTCTTTCATGGCTCTAATCTGATAGTGGTAGATGTCTAGACTCCTTTATGGCTCTAATCTGTTAGTGGTAGTGGGGTGGTAGATGTCTAGTCTCCTTCATGGCTCTAATCTGATAGTGGTAGTTGTCTAGTCTCCTTTATGGCTCTAATCTGATAGTGGTAGTGGGATGATAGATGTCTAGTCTCCTTTATGGCTCTAATCTGATAGTGGTAGTGGGGTGGTAGATGTCTAGTCTCCTTTATGGCTCTAATCTGATAGTGGTAGTGGGATGATAGATGTCTAGTCACCTTTATGGCTCTAATCTCATAGTGGTAGTGGGGTGGTAGATGTCTAGTCTCCTTTATGGCTCTAATCTGATAGTGGTAGATGTCTAGTCTCCTTTATGGCTCTAATCTGATAGTGGTAGTGGGGTGATAGATGTCTAGTCTCCTTCATGGCTCTAATCTGATAGTGGTAGATGTCTAGTCACCTTTATGGCTCAAATCTGATAGTGGTAGTGGGGTGATAGATGTCTAGTCTCCTTTATGGCTCTAATCTGATAGTGGTAGTGGGGTGATATATGTCTAGTCTCCTTTATGGCTCTAATCTGATAGTGGTAGATGTCTAGTCTCCTTTATGGCTCTAATCTGATAGTGGTAGTGGGGTGGTAGATGTCTAGTCTCCTTCATGGCTCTAATCTGATAGTGGTAGATGTCTAGACTCCTTTATGGCTCTAATCTGTTAGTGGTAGTGGGGTGGTAGATGTCTAGTCTCCTTCATGGCTCTAATCTGATAGTGGTAGATGTCTAGTGTCCTTTATGGCTCTAATCTGATAGTGGTAGTGGGATGATAGATGTCTAGTCTCCTTTATGGCTCTAATCTGATAGTGGTAGTGGGGTGGTAGATGTCTAGTCTCCTTTATGGCTCTAATCTGATAGTGGTAGTGGGATGATAGATGTCTAGTCACCTTTATGGCTCTAATCTCATAGTGGTAGTGGGGTGGTAGATGTCTAGTCTCCTTTATGGCTCTAATCTGATAGTGGTAGATGTCTAGTCTCCTTTATGGCTCTAATCTGATAGTGGTAGTGGGGTGATAGATGTCTAGTCTCATTTATGGCTCTAATCTGATAGTGGTAGTGGGGTGGTAGATTTCTCCTTAATGGTATTAATCTGATAGTGGTATTTGGGTAGTAGATGTCTAGTCTCCCTTATGGCTCTAATCTGATAGTGGTAGTGGGGTGGTAGATGTCTAGTCTCCTTCATGGCTCTAATCTGATAGTGGTAGATGTCTAGACTCCTTTATGGCTCTAATCTGTTAGTGGTAGTGGGGTGGTAGATGTCTAGTCTCCTTCATGGCTCTAATCTGATAGTGGTAGTTGTCTAGTCTCCTTTATGGCTCTAATCTGATAGTGGTAGTGGGATGATAGATGTCTAGTCTCCTTTATGGCTCTAATCTGATAGTGGTAGTGGGGTGGTAGATGTCTAGTCTCCTTTATGGCTCTAATCTGATAGTGGTAGTGGGATGATAGATGTCTAGTCACCTTTATGGCTCTAATCTCATAGTGGTAGTGGGGTGGTAGATGTCTAGTCTCCTTTATGGCTCTAATCTGATAGTGGTAGATGTCTAGTCTCCTTTATGGCTCTAATCTGATAGTGGTAGTGGGGTGATAGATGTCTAGTCTCCTTCATGGCTCTAATCTGATAGTGGTAGATGTCTAGTCACCTTTATGGCTCAAATCTGATAGTGGTAGTGGGGTGATAGATGTCTAGTCTCCTTTATGGCTCTAATCTGATAGTGGTAGTGGGGTGATATATGTCTAGTCTCCTTTATGGCTCTAATCTGATAGTGGTAGATGTCTAGTCTCCCTTATGGCTCTAATCTGATAGTGGTAGTGGGGTGGTAGATGTCTAGTCTCCTTCATGGCTCTAATCTGATAGTGGTAGATGTCTAGACTCCTTTATGGCTCTAATCTGTTAGTGGTAGTGGGGTGGTAGATGTCTAGTCTCCTTCATGGCTCTAATCTGATAGTGGTAGTTGTCTAGTCTCCTTTATGGCTCTAATCTGATAGTGGTAGTGGGATGATAGATGTCTAGTCTCCTTTATGGCTCTAATCTGATAGTGGTAGTGGGGTGGTAGATGTCTAGTCTCCTTTATGGCTCTAATCTGATAGTGGTAGTGGGATGATAGATGTCTAGTCACCTTTATGGCTCTAATCTCATAGTGGTAGTGGGGTGGTAGATGTCTAGTCTCCTTTATGGCTCTAATCTGATAGTGGTAGATGTCTAGTCTCCTTTATGGCTCTAATCTGATAGTGGTAGTGGGGTGATAGATGTCTAGTCTCCTTCATGGCTCTAATCTGATAGTGGTAGATGTCTAGTCACCTTTATGGCTCAAATCTGATAGTGGTAGTGGGGTGATAGATGTCTAGTCTCCTTTATGGCTCTAATCTGATAGTGGTAGTGGGGTGATATATGTCTAGTCTCCTTTATGGCTCTAATCTGATAGTGGTAGATGTCTAGTCTCCTTTATGGCTCTAATCTGATAGTGGTAGTGGGGTGGTAGATGTCTAGTCTCCTTCATGGCTCTAATCTGATAGTGGTAGATGTCTAGACTCCTTTATGGCTCTAATCTGTTAGTGGTAGTGGGGTGGTAGATGTCTAGTCTCCTTCATGGCTCTAATCTGATAGTGGTAGATGTCTAGTGTCCTTTATGGCTCTAATCTGATAGTGGTAGTGGGATGATAGATGTCTAGTCTCCTTTATGGCTCTAATCTGATAGTGGTAGTGGGGTGGTAGATGTCTAGTCTCCTTTATGGCTCTAATCTGATAGTGGTAGTGGGATGATAGATGTCTAGTCTCCTTTATGGCTCTAATCTCATAGTGGTAGTGGGGTGGTAGATGTCTAGTCTCCTTTATGGCTCTAATCTGATAGTGGTAGATGTCTAGTCTCCTTTATGGCTCTAATCTGATAGTGGTAGTGGGGTGATAGATGTCTAGTCCAATTTATGGCTCCAATCTGATAGTGGTAGTGGGGTGGTAGATTTCTCCTTAATGGTATTAATCTGATAGTGGTATTTGGGTAGTAGATGTCTAGTCTCCCTTATGGCTCTAATCTGATAGTGGTAGTGGGGTGGTAGATGTCTAGTCTCCTTTATGGCTCTAATCTGATAGTGGTAGATGTCTAGTCTCCTTTATGGCTCTAATCTGATAGTGGTAGTGGGGTGATAGATGTCTAGTCTCATTTATGGCTCTAATCTGATAGTGGTAGTGGGGTGGTAGATTTCTCCTTAATGGTATTAATCTGATAGTGGTATTTGGGTAGTAGATGTCTAGTCTCCCTTATGGCTCTAATCTGATAGTGGTAGTGGGGTGATATATGTCTAGTCTCCCTTATGGCTCTAATCTGATAGTGGTAGTGGGGTGATAGATGATTAGTCTCCTTTATGGCTCTAATCTGATAGTGGTAGTGGGGTGTAGATGTCTAGTCTCCTTTATGGCTCTAATCTGATAGTGGTAGTGGGGTGATAGATGTCTAGTCTCTTTCATGGCTCTAATCTGATAGTGGTAGATGTCTAGTCTCCTTTATGGCTCTAATCTGTTAGTGGTAGTGGGGTGGTAGATGTCTAGTCTCCCTTATGGCTCTAATCTGATAGTGGTAGTTGTCTAGTCTCCTTTATGGCTCTAATCTGATAGTGGTAGTGGGATGATAGATGTCTAGTCTCCTTTATGGCTCTAATCTGATAGTGGTAGTGGGGTGGTAGATGTCTAGTCTCCTTTATGGCTCTAATCTGATAGTGGTAGTGGGATGATAGATGTCTAGTCACCTTTATGGCTCTAATCTCATAGTGGTAGTGGGGTGGTAGATGTCTAGTCTCCTTTATGGCTCTAATCTGATAGTGGTAGATGTCTAGTCTCCTTTATGGCTCTAATCTGATAGTGGTAGTGGGGTGATAGATGTCTAGTCTCCTTCATGGCTCTAATCTGATAGTGGTAGATGTCTAGTCACCTTTATGGCTCAAATCTGATAGTGGTAGTGGGGTGATAGATGTCTAGTCTCCTTTATGGCTCTAATCTGATAGTGGTAGTGGGGTGATATATGTCTAGTCTCCTTTATGGCTCTAATCTGATAGTGGTAGATGTCTAGTCTCCTTTATGGCTCTAATCTGATAGTGGTAGTGGGGTGGTAGATGTCTAGTCTCCTTCATGGCTCTAATCTGATAGTGGTAGATGTCTAGACTCCTTTATGGCTCTAATCTGTTAGTGGTAGTGGGGTGGTAGATGTCTAGTCTCCTTCATGGCTCTAATCTGATAGTGGTAGATGTCTAGTCTCCTTTATGGCTCTAATCTGATAGTGGTAGTGGGATGATAGATGTCTAGTCTCCTTTATGGCTCTAATCTGATAGTGGTAGTGGGGTGGTAGATGTCTAGTCTCCTTTATGGCTCTAATCTGATAGTGGTAGTGGGATGATAGATGTCTAGTCACCTTTATGGCTCTAATCTCATAGTGGTAGTGGGGTGGTAGATGTCTAGTCTCCTTTATGGCTCTAATCTGATAGTGGTAGATGTCTAGTCTCCTTTATGGCTCTAATCTGATAGTGGTAGTGGGGTGATAGATGTCTAGTCTCATTTATGGCTCTAATCTGATAGTGGTAGTGGGGTGGTAGATTTCTCCTTAATGGTATTAATCTGATAGTGGTATTTGGGTAGTAGATGTCTAGTCTCCCTTATGGCTCTAATCTGATAGTGGTAGTGGGGTGGTAGATGTCTAGTCTCCTTTATGGCTCTAATCTGATAGTGGTAGATGTCTAGTCTCCTTTATGGCTCTAATCTGATAGTGGTAGTGGGGTGATAGATGTCTAGTCTCATTTATGGCTCTAATCTTATAGTGGTAGTGGGGTGGTAGATTTCTCCTTAATGGTATTAATCTGATAGTGGTATTTGGGTAGTAGATGTCTAGTCTCCCTTATGGCTCTAATCTGATAGTGGTAGTGGGGTGATATATGTCTAGTCTCCCTTATGGCTCTAATCTGATAGTGGTAGTGGGGTGATAGATGTCTAGTCTCCTTTATGGCTCTAATCTGATAGTGGTAGTGGGGTGATAGATGTCTAGTCTCCTTTATGGCTCTAATCGGATAGTGGTAGATGTCTAGTCTCCTCTATGGCTCTAATATGATAGTGGTAGTGGGGTGATATATGTCTAGTCTCCTTTATGGCTCTAATCTGATAGTGGTAGATGTCTAGTCTCCTTTATGGCTCCAATCTGATAGTGGTAGTGGGGTGGTAGATGTCTATTCTCCTTCATGGCTCTAATCTGATAGTGGTAGATGTCTAGTCTCCTTTATGGCTCCAATCTGATAGTGGTAGTGGGGTGGTAGATGTCTAGTCTCCTTTATGGCTCTAATCTGATAGTGGTAGATGTCTAGTCTCCTTTATGGCTCTAATCTGATAGTGGTAGATGTCTAGTCTCCTTTCTGGCTCCAATCTGATAGTGGTAGTGGGGTGGTAGATTTCTAGTCTCCTTCATGGCTCTAATCTGATAGTGGTAGATGTCTAGTCTCCTTTATGGCTCCAATCTGATAGTGGTAGTGGGGTGGTAGATGTCTAGTCTCCTTTATGGCTCTAATCTGATAGTGTTAGTGGGGTGGTAGATGTCTAGTCTCCTTTATGGCTCTAATCTGATAGTGGTAGTGGGGTGATAGATGTCTAGTCTCCTTCATGGCTCTAATCTGATAGTGGTAGATGTCTAGTCTCCTTTATGGCTCTAATCTGATAGTGGTAGTGGGGTGGTAGATGTCTATTCTCCTTTATGGCTCTAATCTGATAGTGGTAGTGGGGTGATAGATGTCTAGTCTCCTTTATGGCTCTAATCTGATAGTGGTAGATGTCTAGTCTCCTTTATGGCTCTAATCTGATAGTGGTAGTGGGGTGGTAGATGTCTAGTCTCCTTCATGGCTCTAATCTGATAGTGGTAGATGTCTAGACTCCTTTATGGCTCTAATCTGTTAGTGGTAGTGGGGTGGTAGATGTCTAGTCTCCTTCATGGCTCTAATCTGATAGTGGTAGATGTCTAGTCTCCTTTATGGCTCAAATCTGATAGTGGTAGTGGGGTGGTAGATGTCTAGTCTCCTTTATGGCTCTAATCTGATAGTGGTAGTGGGGTGATAGATGTCTAGTCTCCTTTATGGCTCTAATCTGATAGTGGTAGATGTCTAGTCTCCTTTATGGCTCTAATCTGATAGTGGTAGTGGGGTGGTAGATGTCTAGTCTCCTTTATGGCTCTAATCTGATAGTGGTAGATGTCTAGTCTCCTTTATGGCTCTAATCTGATAGTGGTAGTGGGGTGATAGATGTCTAGTCTCCTTCATGGCTCTAATCTGATAGTGGTAGATGTCTAGTCTCCTTTATGGCTCTAATCTGATAGTGGTAGTGGGGTGATAGATGTCTAGTCTCCTTTATGGCTCTAATCTGATAGTGGTAGTGGGGTGATATATGTCTAGTCTCCTTTATGGCTCTAATCTGATAGTGGTAGATGTCTAGTCTCCTTTATGGCTCTAATCTGATAGTGGTAGTGGGGTGGTAGATGTCTAGTCTCCTTCATGGCTCTAATCTGATAGTGGTAGATGTCTAGACTCCTTTATGGCTCTAATCTGTTAGTGGTAGTGGGGTGGTAGATGTCTAGTCTCCTTCATGGCTCTAATCTGATAGTGGTAGATGTCTAGTCTCCTTTATGGCTCTAATCTGATAGTGGTAGTGGGATGATAGATGTCTAGTCTCCTTTATGGCTCTAATCTGATAGTGGTAGTGGGGTGGTAGATGTCTAGTCTCCTTTATGGCTCTAATCTGATAGTGGTAGTGGGATGATAGATGTCTAGTCACCTTTATGGCTCTAATCTCATAGTGGTAGTGGGGTGGTAGATGTCTAGTCTCCTTTATGGCTCTAATCTGATAGTGGTAGATGTCTAGTCTCCTTTATGGCTCTAATCTGATAGTGGTAGTGGGGTGATAGATGTCTAGTCTCATTTATGGCTCTAATCTGATAGTGGTAGTGGGGTGGTAGATTTCTCCTTAATGGTATTAATCTGATAGTGGTATTTGGGTAGTAGATGTCTAGTCTCCCTTATGGCTCTAATCTGATAGTGGTAGTGGGGTGGTAGATGTCTAGTCTCCTTTATGGCTCTAATCTGATAGTGGTAGATGTCTAGTCTCCTTTATGGCTCTAATCTGATAGTGGTAGTGGGGTGATAGATGTCTAGTCTCATTTATGGCTCTAATCTGATAGTGGTAGTGGGGTGGTAGTAGTGGTGGTATTTGGGTAGTAGATGTCTAGTCTCCCTTATGGCTCTAATCTGATAGTGGTAGTGGGGTGATATATGTCTAGTCTCCCTTATGGCTCTAATCTGATAGTGGTAGTGGGGTGATAGATGATTAGTCTCCTTTATGGCTCTAATCTGATAGTGGTAGTGGGGTGATAGATGTCTAGTCTCCTTTATGGCTCTAATCTGATAGTGGTAGATGTCTAGTCTCCTCTATGGCTCTAATCTGATAGTGGTAGTGGGGTGATATATGTCTAGTCTCCTTTATGGCTCTAATCTGATAGTGGTAGATGTCTAGTCTCCTTTATGGCTCCAATCTGATAGTGGTAGTGGGGTGGTAGATGTCTAGTCTCCTTTATGGCTCTAATCTGATAGTGGTAGATGTCTAGTCTCCTTTATGGCTCTAATCTGATAGCGGTAGTGGGGTGATAGATGTCTAGTCTCCTTCATGGCTCTAATCTGATAGTGGTAGATGTGTAGTCTCCTTTATGGCTCTAATCTGATAGTGGTAGTGGGATGATAGATGTCTAGTCACCTTTATGGCTCTAATCTGATAGTGGTAGTGGGATGATAGATGTCTAGTCACCTTTATGGCTCTAATCTGATAGTGGTAGTGGGGTGATAGATGTCTAGTCTCCTTTATGGCTCTAATCTGATAGTGGTAGTGGGGTGATAGATGTCTAGTCTCCCTTCTGGCTCTAATCTGATAGTGGTAGTGGGATGATAGATGTCTAGTCACCTTTATGGCTCTAATCTGATAGTGGTAGTGGGGTGGTAGATGTCTAGTCTCCTTTATGGCTCTAATCTGATAGTGGTAGTGGGATGATAGATGTCTAGTCACCTTTATGGCTCTAATCTGATAGTGGTAGTGGGGTGATAGATGTCTAGTCTCCTTTATGGCTCTAATCTGATAGTGGTAGTGGGGTGATAGATGTCTACTCTCCCTTCTGGCTCTAATCTGATAGTGGTAGTGGGATGATACAGTGAGGGAAAAAAGTATTTGATCCCCTGCTGATTTTGTACGTTTGCCCACTGACAAAGAAATTATCAGTCTATAATTTTAATGGTAGGTTTATTTGAACAGTGAGAGACAGAATAACAACAAAAATATCCAGAAAAACGCATGTCAAAAATGTTATAAATTGATTTGCATTTTAATGAGGGAAATAAGTATTTGACCCCCTCTCAATCAGAAAGATTTCTGGCACCCAGGTGTCTTTCATACAGGTAACGAGCTGAGATTAGGAGCACACTCTTAAAGGGAGTGCTCCTAATCTCAGTTTTTTACCTGTATAAAAGACACCTGTCCACAGAAGCAATCAATCAATCAGATTCCAAACTCTCCACCATGGCCAAGACCAAAGGGCTCTCCAAGGATGTCAGGGACAAGATTGTAGATCTACACAAGGCTGGAATGGGCTACAAGACCATTGCCAAGCAGCTTGGTGAAAAGGTGACAACAGTTGGTGCGATTATTCGCAAATGGAAGAAATACAAAAGAACTGTCAAACTCCCTCGGCCTGGGACTCCATGCAAGATCGCACCTCGTGGAGTTGCAATGATCATGAGAACGGTGAGGAATCAGCCCAGAACTACACAGGAGGATCTTGTCAATGATCTCAAGGCAGCTGGGACCATAGTCACCAAGAAAACAATTGGTAACACACTACGCCGTGAAGGACTGAAATTCTGCAGCGTCCGCAAGGTCCCCCTGCTCAAGAAAGCAAATATACATGCCCGTCTGAAGTTTGCCAATGAACATCTGAATGATTCAGAGGACAACTGGGTGAACGTGTTGTGGTCAGATGAGACCAAAATGGAGTTATTTGGCATCAACTCAACTTGCCGTGTTTAGAGGAGGAGGAATGCTGCCTATGACCCCAAGAAACCATCCCCACCGTCAAACATGGAGGTGGAAACATTATGCTTTGGGGGTGTTTTTCTGCTAAGGGGACAGGACAACTTCACCGCATCAAAGGGACGATGGACGGGGCCATGTACCGTCAAATCTTGGGTGAAAACCTCCTTCCCTCAGCCAGGGTATTGAAAATGGGTCGTGGATGGGTATTCCAGCATGACAATGACCCAAAACACACGGCCAAGGCAACAAAGGAGTGGCTCAAGAAAAAGCACATTAAGGTCCTGGAGTGGCCTAGCCAGTCTCCAGACCTTAATCCCATAGAAAATCTGTGGAGGGAGCTGAAGGTTCGAGTTGCCAAACGTCAGCCTCGATACCTTAATGACTTGAAGAAGATCTGCAAAGAGGAGTGGGACAAAATCCCTCCTGAGATGTGTGCAAACCTGGTGGCCAACTACAAGAAACATCTGACCTCTGTGATTGCCAACAAGGGTTTTGCCACCAAGTACTAAGTCATGTTTTGCAGAGGGGTCAAATACTTATTTCCCTCATTAAAATGCAAATCAATTTATAACATTTGTGACATGTGTTTTTCTGGATTTTTTTGTTGATATTCTGTCTCTCACTGTTCAAATAAACCTACCATTAAAATTACAGACTGATAATTTCTTTGTCAGTGGGCAAACGTACAAAATCAGCAGGGGATCAAATACTTTTTTCCCTCACTGTAGATGTCTAGTCACCTTTATGGCTCTAATCTGATAGTGGTAGATGGCTAGTCTCCTTTATGGCTCTAATCTGATAGTGGTAGTGGGGTGATATATGTCTAATCTCCTTTATGGCTCTAATCTGATAGTGGTAGATGTCTAGTCTCCTTTATGGCTCTAATCTGATAGTGGTAGTGGGGTGGTAGATGTCTAGTCTCCTTCATGGCTCTAATCTGATAGTGGTAGATGTCTAGTCTCCTTTATGGCTCTAATCTGTTAGTGGTAGTGGGGTGGTAGATGTCTAGTCTCCTTTATGGCTCTAATCTGATAGTGGTAGTGGGATGATAGATGTCTAGTCTCCTTTATGGCTCTAATCTGATAGTGGTAGTGGGGTGGTAGATGTCTAGTCTCCTTTATGGCTCTAATCTGATAGTGGTAGTGGGATGATAGATGTCTAGTCACCTTTATGGCTCTAATCTCATAGTGGTAGTGGGGTGGAAGATGTCTAGTCTCCTTAATGGCTCTAATCTGATAGTGGTAGATGTCTAGTCTCCTTTATGGCTCTAATCTGATAGTGGTAGTGGGGTGATAGATGTCTAGTCTCATTTATGGCTCTAATCTGATAGTGGTAGTGGGGTGGTAGATTTCTCCTTAATGGTTTTAATCTGATAGTGGTATTTGGGTAGTAGATGTCTAGTCTCCCTTATGGCTCTAATCTGATAGTGGTAGTGGGGTGGTAGATGTCTAGTCTCCTTTATGGCTCTAATCTGATAGTGGTAGTGGGGTGATAGATGTCTAGTCTCCCCTATGGCTCTAATCTGATAGTGGTAGTGGGGTGATAGATGATTAGTCTCCTTTATGGCTCTAATCTGATAGTGGTAGTGGGGTGATAGATGTCTAGTCTCCTTTATGGCTCTAATCTGATAGTGGTAGATGTCTAGTCTCCTTTATGGCTCTAATCTGATAGTGGTAGATGTCTAGTCTCCTTTCTGGCTCTAATCTGATAGTGGTAGTGGGGTGGTAGATGTCTAGTCTCCTTCATGGCTCTAATCTGATAGTGGTAGATGTCTAGTCTCCTTTATGGCTCCAATCTGATAGTGGTAGTGGGGTGGTAGATGTCTAGTCTCCTTTATGGCTCTAATCTGATAGTGGTAGTGGGGTGATAGATGATTAGTCTCCTTTATGGCTCTAATCTGATAGTGGTAGTGGGGTGATAGATGTCTAGTCTCCTTTATGGCTCTAATCTGATAGTGGTAGATGTCTAGTCTCCTCTATGGCTCTAATATGATAGTGGTAGTGGGGTGATAGATGTCTAGTCTCCTTTATGGCTCTAATCTGATAGTGGTAGATGTCTAGTCTCCTTTATGGCTCTAATCTGATAGTGGTAGTGGGGTGGTAGATGTCTATTCTCCTTCATGGCTCTAATCTGATAGTGGTAGATGTCTAGTCTCCTTTATGGCTCTAATCTGATAGTGGTAGCTGGGTGGTAGATGTCTAGTCTCCTTTATGGCTCTAATCTGATAGTGGTAGATGTCTAGTCTCCTTTATGGCTCTAATCTGATAGCGGTAGTGGGGTGATAGATGTCTAGTCTCCTTCATGGCTCTAATCTGATAGTGGTAGATGTGTAGTCTCCTTTATGGCTCTAATCTGATAGTGGTAGTGGGATGATAGATGTCTAGTCACCTTTATGGCTCTAATCTGATAGTGGTAGTGGGGTGATAGATGTCTAGTCTCCTTTATGGCTCTAATCTGATAGTGGTAGTGGGATGATAGATGTCTAGTCACCTTTATGGCTCTAATCTGATAGTGGTAGTGGGGTGATAGATGTCTAGTCTCCTTTATGGCTCTAATCTGATAGTGGTAGTGGGGTGATAGATGTCTAGTCTCCCTTCTGGCTCTAATCTGATAGTGGTAGTGGGATGTAGATGTCTAGTCTCCTTTATGGCTCTAATCTGATAGTGGTAGTGGGGTGGTAGATGTCTAGTCTCCTTTATGGCTCTAATCTGATAGTGGTAGTGGGATGATAGATGTCTAGTCACCTTTATGGCTCTAATCTGATAGTGGTAGTGGGGTGATAGATGTCTAGTCTCCTTTATGGCTCTAATCTGATAGTGGTAGTGGGGTGATAGATGTCTACTCTCCCTTCTGGCTCTAATCTGATAGTGGTAGTGGGATGATAGATGTCTAGTCACCTTTATGGCTCTAATCTGATAGTGGTAGATGGCTAGTCTCCTTTATGGCTCTAATCTGATAGTGGTAGTGGGGTGGTAGATGTCTAATCTCCTTTATGGCTCTAATCTGATAGTGGTAGATGTCTAGTCTCCTTTATGGCTCTAATCTGATAGTGGTAGTGGGGTGGTAGATGTCTAGTCTCCTTCATGGCTCTAATCTGATAGTGGTAGATGTCTAGTCTCCTTTATGGCTCTAATCTGTTAGTGGTAGTGGGGTGGTAGATGTCTAGTCTCCTTTATGGCTCTAATCTGATAGTGGTAGTGGGATGATAGATGTCTAGTCTCCTTTATGGCTCTAATCTGATAGTGGTAGTGGGGTGATAGATGTCTAGTCTCCTTTATGGCTCTAATCTGATAGTGGTAGTGGGATGATAGATGTCTAGTCACCTTTATGGCTCTAATCTCATAGTGGTAGTGGGGTGGTAGATGTCTAGTCTCCTTAATGGCTCTAATCTGATAGTGGTAGATGTCTAGTCTCCTTTATGGCTCTAATCTGATAGTGGTAGTGGGGTGATAGATGTCTAGTCTCATTTATGGCTCTAATCTGATAGTGGTAGTGGGGTGGTAGATTTCTCCTTAATGGTTTTAATCTGATAGTGGTATTTGGGTAGTAGATGTCTAGTCTCCCTTATGGCTCTAATCTGATAGTGGTAGTGGGGTGGTAGATGTCTAGTCTCCTTTATGGCTCTAATCTGATAGTGGTAGTGGGGTGATAGATGATTAGTCTCCTTTATGGCTCTAATCTGATAGTGGTAGTGGGGTGATAGATGTCTAGTCTCCTTTATGGCTCTAATCTGATAGTGGTAGATGTCTAGTCTCCTCTATGGCTCTAATATGATAGTGGTAGTGGGGTGATATATGTCTAGTCTCCTTTATGGCTCTAATCTGATAGTGGTAGATGTCTAGTCTCCTTTATGGCTCTAATCTGATAGTGGTAGTGGGGTGGTAGATGTCTATTCTCCTTCATGGCTCTAATCTGATAGTGGTAGATGTCTAGTCTCCTTTATGGCTCCAATCTGATAGTGGTAGTGGGGTGGTAGATGTCTAGTCTCCTTTATGGCTCTAATCTGATAGTGGTAGATGTCTAGTCTCCTTTATGGCTCTAATCTGATAGCGGTAGTGGGGTGATAGATGTCTAGTCTCCTTCATGGCTCTAATCTGATAGTGGTAGATGTGTAGTCTCCTTTATGGCTCTAATCTGATAGTGGTAGTGGGATGATAGATGTCTAGTCACCTTTATGGCTCTAATCTGATAGTGGTAGTGGGGTGATAGATGTCTAGTCTCCTTTATGGCTCTAATCTGATAGTGGTAGTGGGATGATAGATGTCTAGTCACCTTTATGGCTCTAATCTGATAGTGGTAGTGGGGTGATAGATGTCTAGTCTCCTTTATGGCTCTAATCTGATAGTGGTAGTGGGGTGATAGATGTCTAGTCTCCCTTCTGGCTCTAATCTGATAGTGGTAGTGGGATGATAGATGTCTAGTCACCTTTATGGCTCTAATCTGATAGTGGTAGTGGGGTGGTAGATGTCTAGTCTCCTTTATGGCTCTAATCTGATAGTGGTAGTGGGATGATAGATGTCTAGTCACCTTTATGGCTCTAATCTGATAGTGGTAGTGGGGTGATAGATGTCTAGTCTCCTTTATGGCTCTAATCTGATAGTGGTAGTGGGGTGATAGATGTCTACTCTCCCTTCTGGCTCTAATCTGATAGTGGTAGTGGGATGATAGATGTCTAGTCACCTTTATGGCTCTAATCTGATAGTGGTAGATGGCTAGTCTCCTTTATGGCTCTAATCTGATTGTGGTAGTGGGGTGATATATGTCTAATCTCCTTTATGGCTCTAATCTGATAGTGGTAGATGTCTAGTCTCCTTTATGGCTCTAATCTGATAGTGGTAGTGGGGTGGTAGATGTCTAGTCTCCTTCATGGCTCTAATCTGATAGTGGTAGATGTCTAGTCTCCTTTATGGCTCTAATCTGTTAGTGGTAGTGGGGTGGTAGATGTCTAGTCTCCTTTATGGCTCTAATCTGATAGTGGTAGTGGGATGATAGATGTCTAGTCTCCTTTATGGCTCTAATCTGATAGTGGTAGTGGGGTGGTAGATGTCTAGTCTCCTTTATGGCTCTAATCTGATAGTGGTAGTGGGATGATAGATGTCTAGTCACCTTTATGGCTCTAATCTCATAGTGGTAGTGGGGTGGAAGATGTCTAGTCTCCTTAATGGCTCTAATCTGATAGTGGTAGATGTCTAGTCTCCTTTATGGCTCTAATCTGATAGTGGTAGTGGGGTGATAGATGTCTAGTCTCATTTATGGCTCTAATCTGATAGTGGTAGTGGGGTGGTAGATTTCTCCTTAATGGCTTTAATCTGATAGTGGTATTTGGGTAGTAGATGTCTAGTCTCCCTTATGGCTCTAATCTGTCTAGTCTCCTTAGTGGCTCTAGTCTGGTGGTGGTAGATGTCTAGTCTCCTTTATGGCTCTAATCTGATAGTGGTAGTGGGGTGGTAGATGTCTAGTCTCCTTTATGGCTCTAATCTGATAGTGGTAGTGGGGTGGTAGATTTCTCCTTAATGGTTTTAATCTGATAGTGGTATTTGGGTAGTAGATGTCTAGTCTCCCTTATGGCTCTAATCTGATAGTGGTAGTGGGGTGGTAGATGTCTAGTCTCCTTTATGGCTCTAATCTGATAGTGGTAGTGGGGTGATATATGTCTAGTCTCCCCTATGGCTCTAATCTGATAGTGGTAGTGGGGTGATAGATGATTAGTCTCCTTTATGGCTCTAATCTGATAGTGGTAGTGGGGTGATAGATGTCTAGTCTCCTTTATGGCTCTAATCTGATAGTGGTAGTGGTAGATGTCTAGTCTCCTTTATGGCTCTAATCTGATAGTGGTAGATGTCTAGTCTCCTTTCTGGCTCTAATCTGATAGTGGTAGTGGGGTGGTAGATGTCTAGTCTCCTTTATGGCTCTAATCTGATAGTGGTAGATGTCTAGTCTCCTTTATGGCTCTAATCTGATAGTGGTAGTGGGGTGGTAGATGTCTAGTCTCCTTTATGGCTCTAATCTGATAGTGTTAGTGGGGTGGTAGATGTCTAGTCTCCTTTATGGCTCTAATCTGATAGTGGTAGTGGGGTGATAGATGTCTAGTCTCCTTCATGGCTCTAATCTGATAGTGGTAGATGTCTAGTCTCCTTTATGGCTCTAATCTGATAGTGGTAGTGGGGTGGTAGATGTCTAGTCTCCTTTATGGCTCTAATCTGATAGTGGTAGTGGGGTGATATATGTCTAGTCTCCTTTATGGCTCTAATCTGATAGTGGTAGATGTCTAGTCTCCTTTATGGCTCTAATCTGATAGTGGTAGTGGGGTGGTAGATGTCTAGTCTCCTTCATGGCTCTAATCTGATAGTGGTAGATGTCTAGACTCCTTTATGGCTCTAATCTGTTAGTGGTAGTGGGGTGGTAGATGTCTAGTCTCCTTTATGGCTCTAATCTGATAGTGGTAGTGGGATGATAGATGTCTAGTCTCCTTTATGGCTCTAATCTGATAGTGGTAGTGGGGTGGTAGATGTCTAGTCTCCTTTATGGCTCTAATCTGATAGTGGTAGTGGGATGATAGATGTCTAGTCACCTTTATGGCTCTAATCTCATAGTGGTAGTGGGGTGGAAGATGTCTAGTCTCCTTTATGGCTCTAATCTGATAGTGGTAGATGTCTAGTCTCCTTTATGGCTCTAATCTGATAGTGGTAGTGGGGTAATAGATGTCTAGTCTCATTTATGGCTCTAATCTGATAGTGGTAGTGGGGTGGTAGATTTCTCCTTAATGGCTTTAATCTGATAGTGGTATTTGGGTAGTAGATGTCTAGTCTCCCTTATGGCTCTAATCTGATAGTGGTAGTGGGGTGGTAGATGTCTAGTCTCCTTTATGGCTCTAATCTGATAGTGGTAGTGGGGTGATATATGTCTAGTCTCCCTTATGTCTCTAATCTGATAGTGGTAGTGGGGTGATAGATGTCTAGTCTCCTTTATAGCTCTAATCTGATAGTGGTAGATGTTTAGTCTCCTTTATGTCTCTAATCTGATAGTGGTAGTGGGGTGATATATGTCTAGTCTCCTTTATGGCTCTAATCTGATAGTGGTAGATGTCTAGTCTCCTTTATGGCTCCAATCTGATAGTGGTAGTGGGGTGGTAGATGTCTAGTCTCCTTCATGGCTCTAATCTGATAGTGGTAGATGTCTAGTCTCCTTTATGGCTCCAATCTGATAGTGGTAGTGGGGTGGTAGATGTCTAGTCTCCTTTATGGCTTTAATCTGATAGTGTTAGTGGGGTGGTAGATGTCTAGTCTCCTTTATGGCTCTAATCTGATAGTGGTAGTGGGGTGATAGATGTCTAGTCTCCTTCATGGCTCTAATCTGATAGTGGTAGATGTCTAGTCTCCTTTATGGCTCTAATCTGATAGTGGTAGTGGGGTGGTTGATGTCTAGTCTCCTTTATGGCTCTAATCTGATAGTGGTAGTGGGGTGGTAGATGTCTAGTCTCCTTCATGGCTCTAATCTGATAGTGGTAGATGTCTAGTCTCCTTTATGGCTCTAATCTGATAGTGGTAGTGGGGTGGTAGATGTCTAGTCTCCTTTATGGCTCTAATCTGATAGTGGTAGTGGGATGATAGATGTCTAGTCACCTTTATGGCTCAAATCTGATAGTGGTAGTGGGGTGATAGATGTCTAGTCTCCTTTATGGCTCTAATCTGATAGTGGTAGTGGGGTGATAGATGTCTAGTCTCCCTTCTGGCTCTAATCTGATAGTGGTAGTGGTATGATAGATGTCTAGTCACCTTTATGGCTCTAATCTGATAGTGGTAGTGGGGTGATAGATGTCTAGTCTCCTTTATGGCTCTAATCTGATAGTGGTAGATGTTTAGTCTCCTTTATGTCTCTAATCTGATAGTGGTAGTGGGGTGATATATGTCTAGTCTCCTTTATGGCTCTAATCTGATAGTGGTAGATGTTTAGTCTCCTTTATGTCTCTAATCTGATAGTGGTAGTGGGGTGATAGATGATTAGTCTCCTTTATGGCTCTAATCTGATAGTGGTAGTGGGGTGATAGATGTCTAGTCTCCTTTATAGCTCTAATCTGATAGTGGTAGATGTTTAGTCTCCTTTATGTCTCTAATCTGATAGTGGTAGTGGGGTGATATATGTCTAGTCTCCTTTATGGCTCTAATCTGATAGTGGTAGATGTCTAGTCTCCTTTATGGCTCCAATCTGATAGTGGTAGTGGGGTGGTAGATGTCTAGTCTCCTTCATGGCTCTAATCTGATAGTGGTAGATGTCTAGTCTCCTTTATGGCTCCAATCTGATAGTGGTAGTGGGGTGGTAGATGTCTAGTCTCCTGTATGGCTCTAATCTGATAGTGTTAGTGGGGTGGTAGATGTCTAGTCTCCTTTATGGCTCTAATCTGATAGTGGTAGTGGGGTGATAGATGTCTAGTCTCCTTCATGGCTCTAATCTGATAGTGGTAGATGTCTAGTCTCCTTTATGGCTCTAATCTGATAGTGGTAGTGGGGTGGTAGATGTCTAGTCTCCTTTATGGCTCTAATCTGATAGTGGTAGTGGGATGATAGATGTCTAGTCACCTTTATGGCTCAAATCTGATAGTGGTAGTGGGGTGATAGATGTCTAGTCTCCTTTATGGCTCTAATCTGATAGTGGTAGTGGGGTGATAGATGTCTAGTCTCCCTTCTGGCTCTAATCTGATAGTGGTAGTGGTATGATAGATGTCTAGTCACCTTTATGGCTCTAATCTGATAGTGGTAGTGGGGTGATAGATGTCTAGTCTCCTTTATGGCTCTAATCTGATAGTGGTAGATGTTTAGTCTCCTTTATGGCTCTAATCTGATAGTGGTAGTGGGGTGATATATGTCTAGTCTCCTTTATGGCTCTAATCTGATAGTGGTAGATGTCTAGTCTCCTTTATGGCTCTAATCTGATAGTGGTAGTGGGGTGGTAGATGTCTAGTCTCCTTTATGGCTCTAATCTGATAGTGGTAGTGGGGTGATAGATGTCTAGTCTCCCTTCTGGCTCTAATCTGATAGTGGTAGTGGGGTGATAGAAGTCTAGTCTCATTTATGGCTCTAATCTGATAGTGGTAGATGTCTAGTCTCCTTTTTGGCTCTAATCTGATAGTGGTAGATGTCTAGTCTCCTTTATGGCTCTAATCTGATAGTGGTAGATGTCTAGTCTCCGTTCTGGCTCTAATCTGATAGTGGTAGTGGGATGATAGATGTCTAGTCACCTTTATGGCTCTAATCTGATAGTGGTAGTGGGGTGATAGATGTCTAGTCTCATTTATGGCTCTAATCTGATAGTGGCAGATGTCTAGTCTCCTTTATGGCTCTAATCTGATAGTGGTAGTGGGGTGGTACATGTCTAGTCTCCTTTATGGCTCTAATCTGATAGTGGTAGTGGGATGATAGATGTCTAGTCACCTTTATGGCTCTAATCTCATAGTGGTAGTGGGGTGGTAGATGTCTAGTCTCCTTTATGGCTCTAATCTGTCAGTGGTAGTGGGGTGATAGATGTCTAGTCTCCCTTATGGCTCTAATCTGATAGTGGTAGTGGGGTGGTAGATATCTAGTCTCCTTTATGGCTCTAATCTGATAGTGGTAGTGGGGTGGTTGATGTCTAGTCTCCTTTATGGCTCTAATCTGATAGTGGTAGTGGGGTGGTAGATGTCTAGTCTCCTTTATGGCTCTAATCCGATAGTGGTAGTGGGGTGGTAGATGTCTAGTCTCCTTTATGGCTCTAATCTGATAGTGGTAGTGGGGTGATAGATGTCTAGTTTCCCTTATGGCTCTAATCTGATAGTGGTAGTGGGGTGGTAGATATCTAGTCTCCTTTATGGCTCTAATCTGATAGTGGTAGTGGGGTGGTAGATGTCTAGTCTCCTTTATGGCTCTAATCTGATAGTGGTAGTGGGGTGGTAGATGTCTAGTCTCCTTTATGGCTCTAATCTGATAGTGATAGTGGGGTGATAGATGTCTAGTCTCCTTTATGGCTCTAATCTGATAGTGGTAGATGTCTAGTCTCCTTTATGGCTCTAATCTGATAGTGGTAGTGGGGTGGTAGATTTCTCCTTAATGGCTTTAATCTGATAGTGGTATTGGGGTAGTAGATGTCTAGTCTCCCTTATGGCTCTAATCTGATAGTAGTAGTGGGGTGGTAGATGTCTAGTATCCTTTATGGCTCTAATCTGATAGTGGTAGTGGGGTGATATATGTCTAGTCTCCCTTATGGCTCTAATCTGATAGTGGTAGTGGGGTGATAGATGATTAGTCTCCTTTATGGCTCTAATCTGATAGTGGTAGTGGGGTGATAGATGTCTAGTCTCCTTTATGGCTCTAATCTGATAGTGGTAGATGGCTAGTCTCCTTTATGGCTCTAATCTGATAGTGGTAGTGGGGTGATATATGTCTAGTCTCCTTTATGGCTCTAATCTGATAGTGGTAGATGTCTAGTCTCCTTTATGGCTCTAATCTGATAGTGGTAGTGGGGTGGTAGATGTCTAGTCTCCTTCATGGCTCTAATCTGATAGTGGTAGATGTCTAGTCTCCTTTATGGCTCTAATCTGTTAGTGGTAGTGGGGTGGTAGATGTCTAGTCTCCTTTATGGCTCTAATCTGATAGTGTTAGTGGGGTGGTAGATGTCTAGTCTCCTTTATGGCTCTAAACTGATAGTGGTAGTGGGGTGATATATGTCTAGTCTCCCTTATGGCTCTAATCTGATAGTGGTAGTGGGGTGATAGATGATTAGTCTCCTTTATGGCTCTAATCTGATAGTGGTAGTGGGGTGATAGATGTCTAGTCTCCTTTATGGCTCTAATCTGATAGTGGTAGATGTCTAGTCTCCTTTATGGCTCTAATCTGTTAGTGGTAGTGGGGTGGTAGATGTCTAGTCTCCTTTATGGCTCTAATCTGATAGTGTTAGTGGGGTGGTAGATGTCTAGTCTCCTTTATGGCTCTAAACTGATAGTGGTAGTGGGATGATAGATGTCTAGTCTCCCTTATGGCTCTAATCTGATAGTGGTAGTGGGGTGGTAGATGTCTAGTCTCCTTTATGGCTCTAATCTGATAGTGGTAGTGGGGTGATATATGTCTAGTCTCCCTTATGGCTCTAATCTGATAGTGGTAGTGGGGTGATAGATGATTAGTCTCCTTTATGGCTCTAATCTGATAGTGGTAGTGGGGTGATAGATGTCTAGTCTCCTTTATGGCTCTAATCTGATAGTGGTAGATGTCTAGTCTCCTTTATGGCTCTAATCTGATAGTGGTAGTGGGGTGATATATGTCTAGTCTCCTTTATGGCTCTAATCTGATAGTGGTAGATGTCTAGTCTCCTTTATGGCTCCAATCTGATAGTGGTAGTGGGGTGATATATGTCTAGTCTCCCTTATGGCTCTAATCTGATAGTGGTAGTGGGGTGATAGATGATTAGTCTCCTTTATGGCTCTAATCTGATAGTGGTAGTGGGGTGATAGATGTCTAGTCTCCTTTATGGCTCTAATCTGATAGTGGTAGATGTCTAGTCTCCTTTATGGCTCTAATCTGATAGTGGTAGTGGGGTGATATATGTCTAGTCTCCTTTATGGCTCTAATCTGATAGTGGTAGATGTCTAGTCTCCTTTATGGCTCCAATCTGATAGTGGTAGTGGGGTGGTAGATGTCTAGTCTCCTTCATGGCTCTAATCTGATAGTGGTAGATGTCTAGTCTCCTTTATGGCTCTAATCTGATAGTGGTAGTGGGGTGGTAGATGTCTAGTCTCCTTTATGGCTCTAATCTGATAGTGGTAGTGGGGTGGTAGATGTCTAGTCTCCTTTATGGCTCTAATCTGATAGTGGTAGTGGGATGATAGATGTCTAGTCACCTTTATGGCTCTAATCTGATAGTGGTAGTGGGGTGATAGATGTCTAGTCTCCTTTATGGCTCTAATCTGATAGTGGTAGTGGGGTGATAGATGTCTAGTCTCCCTTCTGGCTCTAATCTGATAGTGGTAGTGGGATGATAGATGTCTAGTCACCTTTATGGCTCTAATCTGATAGTGGTAGTGGGGTGATAGATGTCTAGTCTCATTTATGGCTCCAATCTGATAGTGGTAGATGTCTAGTCTCCTTTATGGCTCTAATCTGATAGTGGTAGATGTCTAGTCTCCTTTATGGCTCTAATCTGATAGTGGTAGTGGGGTGGTAGATGTCTAGTCTCCTTTATGGCTCTAATCTGATAGTGGTAGTGGGATGATAGATGTCTAGTCACCTTTATGGCTCTAATCTGATAGTGGTAGTGGGGTGGTAGATGTCTAGTCTCCTTTATGGCTCTAATCTGATAGTGGTAGTGGGATGATAGATGTCTAGTCTCCTTTATGGCTCTAATCTGATAGTGGTAGTGGGGTGGTAGATGTCTAGTCTCCTTTATGGCTCTAATCTGATAGTGGTAGTGGGATGATAGATGTCTAGTCACCTTTATGGCTCTAATCTCATAGTGGTAGTGGGGTGGTAGATGTCTAGTCTCCTTTATGGCTCTAATCTGATAGTGGTAGTGGGGTGATAGATGTCTAGTCTCATTTATGGCTCTAATCTGATAGTGGTAGTGGGGTGGTAGATTTCTCCATAATGGCTTTAATCTGATAGTGGTATTTGGGTAGTAGATGTCTAGTCTCCTTTATGGCTCTAATCTGATAGTGGTAGTGGGGTGATAGATGTCTAGTCTCCTTTATGATTCTAATCTGATAGTGGTAGATGTCTAGTCTCCTTTATGGCTCTAATCTGATAGTGGTAGTGGGGTGATATATGTCTAGTCTCCTTTATGGCTCTAATCTGATAGTGGTAGATGTCTAGTCTCCTTTATGGCTCCAATCTGATAGTGGTAGTGGGGTGGTAGATGTCTAGTCTCCTTCATGGCTCTAATCTGATAGTGGTAGATGTCTAGTCTCCTTTATGGCTCCAATCTGATAGTGGTAGTGGGGTGGTAGATGTCTAGTCTCCTTTATGGCTCTAATCTGATAGTGTTAGTGGGGTGGTAGATGTCTAGTCTCCTTTATGGCTCTAATCTGATAGTGGTAGTGGGGTGATAGATGTCTAGTCTCCTTCATGGCTCTAATCTGATAGTGGTAGATGTCTAGTCTCCTTTATGGCTCTAATCTGATAGTGGTAGTGGGGTGGTAGATGTCTAGTCTCCTTTATGGCTCTAATTTGATAGTGGTAGTGGGATGATAGATGTCTAGTCACCTTTATGGCTCTAATCTCATAGTGGTAGTGGGGTGGTAGATGTCTAGTCTCCTCTATGGCTCTAATCTGATAGTGGTAGATGTCTAGTCTCCTTATTGGCTCTAATCTGATAGTGGTAGTGGGGTGATAGATGTCTAGTCTCATTTATGGCTCTAATCTGATAGTGGTAGTGGGGTGGTAGATTTCTCCTTAATGGCTTTAATCTGATAGTGGTATTTGGGTAGTAGATGTCTAGTCTCCCTTATGGCTCTAATCTGATAGTGGTAGTGGGGTGGTAGATGTCTAGTCTCCTTTATGGCTCTAATCTGATAGTGGTAGTGGGGTGATATATATCTAGTCTCCCTTATGGCTCTAATCTGATAGTGGTAGTGGGGTGATAGATGATTAGCCTCCTTTATGGCTCTAATCTGATAGTGGGGTGATAGATGTCTAGTCTCCTTTATGGCTCTAATCTGATAGTGGTAGATGTCTAGTCTCCTTTATGGCTCTAATCTGATAGTGGTAGTGGGGTGATATATGTCTAGTCTCCTTTATGGCTCTAATCTGATAGTGGTAGATGTCTAGTCTCCTTTATGGCTCCAATCTGATAGTGGTAGTGGGGTGGTAGATGTCTAGTCTCCTTTATGGCTCTAATCTGATAGTGTTAGTGGGGTGGTAGATGTCTAGTCTCCTTTATGGCTCTAATCTGATAGTGGTAGTGGGGTGATATATGTCTAGTCTCCTTTATGGCTCTAATCTGATAGTGGTAGATGTCTAGTCTCCTTTATGGCTCCAATCTGATAGTGGTAGTGGGGTGGTAGATGTCTAGTCTCCTTCATGGCTCTAATCTGATAGTGGTAGATGTCTAGTCTCCTTTATGGCTCCAATCTGATAGTGGTAGTGGGGTGGTAGATGTCTAGTCTCCTTTATGGCTCTAATCTGATAGTGTTAGTGGTGTGGTAGATGTCTAGTCTCCTTTATGGCTCTAATCTGATAGTGGTAGTGGGGTGATAGATGTCTAGTCTCCTTCATGGCTCTAATCTGATAGTGGTAGATGTCTAGTCTCCTTTATGGCTCTAATCTGATAGTGGTAGTGGGGTGATAGATGTCTAGTCTCATTTATGGCTCTAATCTGATAGTGGTAGATGTCTAGTCTCCTTTATGGCTCTAATCTGATAGTGGTAGATGTCTAGTCTCCTTTATGGCTCTAATCTGATAGTGGTAGTGGGATGATAGATGTCTAGTCACCTTTATGGCTCTAATCTGAGTGTGGTAGTGGGGTGGTAGATGTCTAGTCTCCTTTATGGCTCTAATCTGATAGTGGTAGTGGGATGATAGATGTCTAGTCTCCTTTATGGCTCTAATCTGATAGTGGTAGTGGGGTGGTAGATGTCTAGTCTCCGTTATGGCTCTAATCTGATAGTGGTAGTGGGATGATAGATGTCTAGTCACCTTTATGGCTCTAATCTGATAGTGGTAGTGGGGTGGTAGATGTCTAGTCTCCTTTATGGCTCTAATCTGATAGTGGTAGATGTCTAGTCTCCTTTATGGCTCTAATCTGATAGTGGTAGTGGGGTGATAGATGTCTAGTCTCATTTATGGCTCTAATCTGATAGTGGTAGTGGGGTGATAGATGTCTAGTCTCCCTTATGGCTCTAATCTGATAGTGGTAGTGGGGTGGTAGATGTCTAGTCTCCTTTATGGCTCTAATCTGATAGTGGTAGTGGGGTGATATATGTTTAGTCTCCCTTATGGCTCTAATCTGATAGTGGTAGTGGGGTGATAGATGATTAGTCTCCTTTATGGCTCTAATCTGATAGTGGTAGTGGGGTGATAGATGTCTAGTCTCCTTTATGGCTCTAATCTGATAGTGGTAGATGTCTAGTCTCCTTTATGGCTCTAATCTGATAGTGGTAGTGGGGTGATATATGTCTAGTCTCCTTTATGGCTCTAATCTGATAGTGGTAGATGTCTAGTCTCCTTTATGGCTCCAATCTGATAGTGGTAGTGGGGTGGTAGATGTCTAGTCTCCTTCATGGCTCTAATCTGATAGTGGTAGATGTCTAGTCTCCTTTATGGCTCCAATCTGATAGTGGTAGTGGGGTGGTAGATGTCTAGTCTCCTTTATGGCTCTAATCTGATAGTGTTAGTGGGGTGGTAGATGTCTAGTCTCCTTTATGGCTCTAATCTGATAGTGGTAGTGGGGTGATAGATGTCTAGTCTCCTTCATGGCTCTAATCTGATAGTGGTAGATGTCTAGTCTCCTTTATGGCTCTAATCTGATAGTGGTAGTGTGGTGGTAGATGTCTAGTCTCCTTTATGGCTCTAATCTGATAGTGGTAGTGGGATGATAGATGTCTAGTCACCTTTATGGCTCTAATCTGATAGTGGTAGTGGGGTGATAGATGTCTAGTCTCCTTTATGGCTCTAATCTGATAGTGGTAGTGGGGTGATAGATGTCTAGTCTCCCTTCTGGCTCTAATCTGATAGTGGTAGTGGGATGATAGATGTCTAGTCACCTTTATGGCTCTAATCTGATAGTGGTAGTGGGGTGATAGATGTCTAGTCTCATTTATGGCTCTAATCTGATAGTGGTAGATGTCTAGTCTCCTTTATGGCTCTAATCTGATAGTGGTAGATGTCTAGTCTCCTTTATGGCTCTAATCTGATAGTGGTAGTGGGGTGGTAGATGTCTAGTCTCCTTTATGGCTCTAATCTGATAGTGGTAGTGGGATGATAGATGTCTAGTCTCCCTTCTGGCTCTAATCTGATAGTGGTAGTGGGGTGATAGATGTCTAGTCTCATTTATGGCTCTAATCTGATAGTGGTAGATGTCTAGTCTCCTTTATGGCTCTAATCTGATAGTGGTAGATGTCTAGTCTCCTTTATGGCTCTAATCTGATAGTGGTAGTGGGGTGATAGATGTCTAGTCTCCCTTATGGCTCTAATCTGATAGTGGTAGTGGGGTGATAGATGTCTAGTCTGCCTTATGGCTCTAATCTGATAGTGGTAGTGGGGTGGTAGATGTCTTGTGTCCTTTATGGCTCTAATCTGATAGTGGTAGTGGGGTGATAGATGTCTAGTCTCCATTATGGCTCTAATATGATAGTGGTAGTGGGGTGGTAGATTTCTCCTTAATGGCTTTAATCTGATAGTGGTATTGGGGTGGTAGATGTCTAGTCTCCTTTATGGCTCTAATCTGATAGTGGTAGTGGGGTGATAGATGTCTTGTCTCCTTTATGGCTCTAATCTGATAGTGGTAGATGTCTAGTCTCCTTTATGGCTCTAATCTGATAGTGGTAGTGGGGTGGTAGATGTCTAGTCTCCTTAATGGCTCTAATCTGATAGTGGTAGATATCTAGTCTCCTTTATGGCTCTAATCTGATAGTGTTAGTGGGGTGGTAGATGTCTAGTCTCCTTTATGGCTCTAATCTGATAGTGGTAGATGTCTAGTCTCCTTTATGGCTCTAATCTGATAGTGGTAGATGTCTAGTCTCCTTTATGGCTCTAATCTGATAGTGGTAGTGGGGTGGTAGATGTCTAGTCTCCTTTATGGCTCTAATCTGATAGTGGTAGTGGGATGATAGATGTCTAGTCTCCCTTCTGGCTCTAATCTGATAGTGGTAGTGGGGTGATAGATGTCTAGTCT
Organism: Salvelinus alpinus; assembly: GCF_045679555.1. NCBI lineage: Eukaryota > Metazoa > Chordata > Actinopteri > Salmoniformes > Salmonidae > Salvelinus > Salvelinus alpinus. The sequence continues at coordinate 62,513,438 of NC_092097.1, forward strand.
CATTTATGGCTCTAATCTGATAGTGGTAGATGTCTAGTCTCCTTTATGGCTCTAATCTGATAGTGGTAGATGTCTAGTCTCCTTTATGGCTCTAATCTGATAGTGGTAGTGGGGTGATAGATGTCTAGTCTCCCTTATGGCTCTAATCTGATAGTGGTAGTGGGGTGATAGATGTCTAGTCTGCCTTATGGCTCTAATCTGATAGTGGTAGTGGGGTGGTAGATGTCTTGTGTCCTTTATGGCTCTAATCTGATAGTGGTAGTGGGGTGATAGATGTCTAGTCTCCATTATGGCTCTAATATGATAGTGGTAGTGGGGTGGTAGATTTCTCCTTAATGGCTTTAATCTGATAGTGGTATTGGGGTGGTAGATGTCTAGTCTCCTTTATGGCTCTAATCTGATAGTGGTAGTGGGGTGATAGATGTCTTGTCTCCTTTATGGCTCTAATCTGATAGTGGTAGTGGGGTGGTAGATGTCTAGTCTCCTTAATGGCTCTAATCTGATAGTGGTAGATATCTAGTCTCCTTTATGGCTCTAATCTGATAGTGTTAGTGGGGTGGTAGATGTCTAGTCTCCTTTATGGCTCTAATCTGATAGTGGTAGTGGGGTGATAGATGTCTAGTCTCCTTCATGGCTCTAATCTGATAGTGGTAGATGTCTAGTCTCCTTTATGGCTCTAATCTGATAGTGGTAGTGGGGTGATAGATGTCTAGTCTCCCTTCTGGCTCTAATCTGATAGTGGTAGTGGGATGATAGATGTCTAGTCACCTTTATGGCTCTAATCTGATAGTGGTAGATGGCTAGTCTCCTTTATGGCTCTAATCTGATAGTGGTAGTGGGGTGATATATGTCTAGTCTCCTTTATGGCTCTAATCTGATAGTGGTAGATGTCTAGTCTCCTTTATGGCTCTAATCTGATAGTGGTAGTGGGGTGGTAGATGTCTAGTCTCCTTTATGGCTCTAATCTGATCGTGGTAGATGTATAGTCTCCTTTATGGCTCTAATCTGTTAGTGGTAGTGGGGTGGTAGATGTCTAGTCTCCTTTATGGCTCTAATCTGATAGTGGTAGTGGGATGATAGATGTCTAGTCTCCTTCATGGCTCTATTCTGATAGTGGTAGATGTCTAGTCTCCTTTATGGCTCTAATCTGATAGTGGTAGTGGGGTGATAGATGTCTAGTCTCCCTTCTGGCTCTAATCTGATAGTGGTAGTGGGATGATAGATGTCTAGTCACCTTTATGGCTCTAATCTGATAGTGGTAGATGTCTAGTCTCCTTTATGGCTCTAATCTGATAGTGGTAGTGGGGTGATATATGTCTAGTCTCCCTTATGGCTCTAATCTGATAGTGGTAGTGGGGTGATAGATGATTAGTCTCCTTTATGGCTCTAATCTGATAGTGGTAGTGGGGTGATAGATGTCTAGTCTCCTTTATGGCTATAAACTGATAGTGGTAGATGTCTAGTCTCCTTTATGTCTCTAATCTGATAGTGGTAGTGGGGTGATATATGTCTAGTCTCCTTTATGGCTCTAATCTGATAGTGGTAGATGTCTAGTCTCCTTTATGGCTCCAATCTGATAGTGGTAGTGGGGTGGTAGATGTCTAGTCTCCTTCATGGCTCTAATCTGATAGTGGTAGATGTCTAGTCTCCTTTATGGCTCTAATCTGATAGTGGTAGTGGGGTGGTGATGTCTAGTCTCCTTTATGGCTCTAATCTGATAGTGGTAGTGGGATGATAGATGTCTAGTCACCTTTATGGCTCAAATCTGATAGTGGTAGTGGGATGATAGATGTCTAGTCACCTTTATGGCTCTAATCTGATAGTGGTAGATGTCTAGTCTCCTTTATGGCTCTAATCTGATAGTGGTAGTGGGGTGGTAGATGTCTAGTCTCCTTCATGGCTCTAATCTGATAGTGGTAGATGTCTAGTCTCCTTTATGGCTCTAATCTGATAGTGGTAGTGGGGTGATAGATGTCTAGTCTCCTTCATGGCTCTAATCTGATAGTGGTAGATGTCTAGTCTCCTTTATGGCTCTAATCTGATAGTGGTAGTGGGGTGGTAGATGTCTAGTCTCCTTTATGGCTCTAATCTGATAGTGGTAGTGGGATGATAGATGTCTAGTCACCTTTATGGCTCTAATCTGATAGTGGCAGTGGGGTGATAGATGTCTAGTCTCCTTTATGGCTCTAATCTGATAGTGGTAGTGGGGTGATAGATGTCTAGTCTCCCTTCTGGCTCTAATCTGATAGTGGTAGTGGGATGATAGATGTCTAGTCACCTTTATGGCTCTAATCTGATAGTGGTAGATGGCTAGTCTCCTTTATGGCTCTAATCTGATAGTGGTAGTGGGGTGATAGATGTCTTGTCTCCTTTATGGCTCTAATCTGATAGTGGTAGTGGGGTGGTAGATGTCTAGTCTCCTTAATGGCTCTAATCTGATAGTGGTAGATATCTAGTCTCCTTTATGGCTCTAATCTGATAGTGTTAGTGGGGTGGTAGATGTCTAGTCTCCTTTATGGCTCTAATCTGATAGTGGTAGTGGGGTGATAGATGTCTAGTCTCCTTCATGGCTCTAATCTGATAGTGGTAGATGTCTAGTCTCCTTTATGGCTCTAATCTGATAGTGGTAGTGGGGTGGTAGATGTCTAGTCTCCCTTATGGCTCTAATCTGATAGTGGTAGTGGGGTGATAGATGTCTAGTCTCCTTTATGGCTCTAATCTGATAGTGGTAGATGGCTAGTCTCCTTTATGGCTCTAATCTGATAGTGGTAGTGGGGTGATATATGTCTAGTCTCCTTTATGGCTCTAATCTGATAGTGGTAGATGTCTAGTCTCCATTATGGCTCTAATCTGATAGTGGTAGTGGGGTGGTAGATGTCTAGTCTCCTTTATGGCTCTAATCTGATAGTGGTAGATGTATAGTCTCCTTTATGGCTCTAATCTGTTAGTGGTAGTGGGGTGGTAGATGTCTAGTCTCCTTTATGGCTCTAATCTGATAGTGGTAGTGGGATGATAGATGTCTAGTCTCCTTCATGGCTCTATTCTGATAGTGGTAGATGTCTAGTCTCCTTTATGGCTCTAATCTGATAGTGGTAGTGGGGTGATAGATGTCTAGTCTCCTTTATGGCTCTAATCTGATAGTGGTAGATGGCTAGTCTCCTTTATGGCTCTAATCTGATAGTGGTAGTGGGGTGATAGATGTCTAGTCTCCTTTATGGCTCTAATCTGATAGTGGTAGTGGGGTGGTAGATGTCTAGTCTCCTTAATGGCTCTAATCTGATAGTGGTAGATATCTAGTCTCCTTTATGGCTCTAATCTGATAGTGTTAGTGGGGTGGTAGATGTCTAGTCTCCTTTATGGCTCTAATCTGATAGTGGTAGTGGGGTGATAGATGTCTAGTCTCCTTCATGGCTCTAATCTGATAGTGGTAGATGTCTAGTCTCCTTTATGGCTCTAATCTGATAGTGGTAGTGGGGTGATAGATGTCTAGTCTCCCTTCTGGCTCTAATCTGATAGTGGTAGTGGGATGATAGATGTCTAGTCACCTTTATGGCTCTAATCTGATAGTGGTAGATGGCTAGTCTCCTTTATGGCTCTAATCTGATAGTGGTAGTGGGGTGATAGATGTCTAGTCTCCTTCATGGCTCTAATCTGATAGTGGTAGATGTCTAGTCTCCTTTATGGCTCTAATCTGATAGTGGTAGTGGGGTGGTAGATGTCTAGTCTCCTTCATGGCTCTAATCTGATAGTGGTAGATGTATAGTCTCCTTTATGGCTCTAATCTGTTAGTGGTAGTGGGGTGGTAGATGTCTAGTCTCCTTTATGGCTCTAATCTGATAGTGGTAGTGGGATGATAGATGTCTAGTCTCCTTCATGGCTCTATTCTGATAGTGGTAGATGTCTAGTCTCCTTTATGGCTCTAATCTGATAGTGGTAGTGGGGTGATAGATGTCTAGTCTCCCTTCTGGCTCTAATCTGATAGTGGTAGTGGGGTGATAGATGATTAGTCTCCTTTATGGCTCTAATCTGATAGTGGTAGTGGGGTGATAGATGTCTAGTCTCCTTTATGGCTATAAACTGATAGTGGTAGATGTCTAGTCTCCTTTATGTCTCTAATCTGATAGTGGTAGTGGGGTGATATATGTCTAGTCTCCTTTATGGCTCTAATCTGATAGTGGTAGATGTCTAGTCTCCTTTATGGCTCCAATCTGATAGTGGTAGTGGGGTGGTAGATGTCTAGTCTCCTTCATGGCTCTAATCTGATAGTGGTAGATGTCTAGTCTCCTTTATGGCTCTAATCTGATAGTGGTAGTGGGGTGGTGATGTCTAGTCTCCTTTATGGCTCTAATCTGATAGTGGTAGTGGGATGATAGATGTCTAGTCACCTTTATGGCTCAAATCTGATAGTGGTAGTGGGATGATAGATGTCTAGTCACCTTTATGGCTCTAATCTGATAGTGGTAGATGTCTAGTCTCCTTTATGGCTCTAATCTGATAGTGGTAGTGGGGTGATAGATGTCTAGTCTCCTTCATGGCTCTAATCTGATAGTGGTAGATGTCTAGTCTCCTTTATGGCTCTAATCTGATAGTGGTAGTGGGGTGGTAGATGTCTAGTCTCCTTTATGGCTCTAATCTGATAGTGGTAGTGGGATGATAGATGTCTAGTCACCTTTATGGCTCTAATCTGATAGTGGCAGTGGGGTGATAGATGTCTAGTCTCCTTTATGGCTCTAATCTGATAGTGGTAGTGGGGTGATAGATGTCTAGTCTCCCTTCTGGCTCTAATCTGATAGTGGTAGTGGGATGATAGATGTCTAGTCACCTTTATGGCTCTAATCTGATAGTGGTAGATGGCTAGTCTCCTTTATGGCTCTAATCTGATAGTGGTAGTGGGGTGATATATGTCTAGTCTCCTTTATGGCTCGAATCTGATAGTGGTAGATGTCTAGTCTCCTTTATGGCTCTAATCTGATAGTGGTAGTGGGGTGGTAGATGTCTAGTCTCCTTCATGGCTCTAATCTGATAGTGGTAGATGTCTAGTCTCCTTTATGGCTCTAATCTGATAGTGGTAGTGGGATGATAGATGTCTAGTCTCCTTCATGGCTCTATTCTGATAGTGGTAGATGTCTAGTCTCCTTTATGGCTCTAATCTGATAGTGGTAGTGGGGTGATAGATGTCTAGTCTCCCTTATGGCTCTAATCTGATAGTGGTAGTGGGGTGATAGATGTCTAGTCTCCTTTATGGCTCTAATCTGATAGTGGTAGATGGCTAGTCTCCTTTATGGCTCTAATCTGATAGTGGTAGTGGGGTGATATATGTCTAGTCTCCTTTATGGCTCTAATCTGATAGTGGTAGATGTCTAGTCTCCTTTATGGCTCTAATCTGATAGTGGTAGTGGGGTGGTAGATGTCTAGTCTCCTTTATGGCTCTAATCTGATAGTGGTAGATGTATAGTCTCCTTTATGGCTCTAATCTGTTAGTGGTAGTGGGGTGGTAGATGTCTAGTCTCCTTTATGGCTCTAATCTGATAGTGGTAGTGGGATGATAGATGTCTAGTCTCCTTCATGGCTCTATTCTGATAGTGGTAGATGTCTAGTCTCCTTTATGGCTCTAATCTGATAGTGGTAGTGGGGTGATAGATGTCTAGTCTCCCTTCTGGCTCTAATCTGATAGTGGTAGTGGGGTGATAGATGATTAGTCTCCTTTATGGCTCTAATCTGATAGTGGTAGTGGGGTGATAGATGTCTAGTCTCCTTTATGGCTATAAACTGATAGTGGTAGATGTCTAGTCTCCTTTATGTCTCTAATCTGATAGTGGTAGTGGGGTGATATATGTCTAGTCTCCTTTATGGCTCTAATCTGATAGTGGTAGATGTCTAGTCTCCTTTATGGCTCCAATCTGATAGTGGTAGTGGGGTGGTAGATGTCTAGTCTCCTTCATGGCTCTAATCTGATAGTGGTAGATGTCTAGTCTCCTTTATGGCTTTAATCTGATAGTGGTAGTGGGGTGGTAGATGTCTAGTCTCCTTTATGGCTCTAATCTGATAGTGGTAGTGGGGTGATAGATGTCTAGTCTCCTTTATGGCTCTAATCTGATAGTGGTAGTGGGATGATAGATGTCTAGTCACCTTTATGGCTCTAATCTGATAGTGGTAGATGTCTAGTCTCCTTTATGGCTCTAATCTGATAGTGGTAGTGGGGTGATAGATGTCTAGTCTCCTTCATGGCTCTAATCTGATAGTGGTAGATGTCTAGTCTCCTTTATGGCTCTAATCTGATAGTGGTAGTGGGGTGGTAGATGTCTAGTCTCCTTTATGGCTCTAATCTGATAGTGGTAGTGGGATGATAGATGTCTAGTCACCTTTATGGCTCTAATCTGATAGTGGCAGTGGGGTGATAGATGTCTAGTCTCCTTTATGGCTCTAATCTGATAGTGGTAGTGGGGTGATAGATGTCTAGTCTCCCTTCTGGCTCTAATCTGATAGTGGTAGTGGGATGATAGATGTCTAGTCACCTTTATGGCTCTAATCTGATAGTGGTAGATGGCTAGTCTCCTTTATGGCTCTAATCTGATAGTGGTAGTGGGGTGATATATGTCTAGTCTCCTTTATGGCTCTAATCTGATAGTGGTAGATGTCTAGTCTCCTTTATGGCTCTAATCTGATAGTGGTAGTGGGGTGGTAGATGTCTAGTCTCCTTCATGGCTCTAATCTGATAGTGGTAGATGTCTAGTCTCCTTTATGGCTCTAATCTGATAGTGGTAGTGGGATGATAGATGTCTAGTCTCCTTCATGGCTCTATTCTGATAGTGGTAGATGTCTAGTCTCCTTTATGGCTCTAATCTGATAGTGGTAGTGGGGTGATAGATGTCTAGTCTCCCTTCTGGCTCTAATCTGATAGTGGTAGTGGGATGATAGATGTCTAGTCACCTTTATGGCTCTAATCTGATAGTGGTAGTGGGGTGATATATGTCTAGTCTCCCTTATGGCTCCAATCTGATAGTGGTAGTGGGGTGATAGATGATTAGTCTCCTTTATGGCTCTAATCTGATAGTGGTAGTGGGGTGATAGATGTCTAGTCTCCTTTATGGCTATAAACTGATAGTGGTAGATGTCTAGTCTCCTTTATGTCTCTAATCTGATAGTGGTAGTGGGGTGATATATGTCTAGTCTCCTTTATGGCTCTAATCTGATAGTGGTAGATGTCTAGTCTCCTTTATGGCTCCAATCTGATAGTGGTAGTGGGGTGGTAGATGTCTAGTCTCCTTCATGGCTCTAATCTGATAGTGGTAGATGTCTAGTCTCCTTTATGGCTCTAATCTGATAGTGGTAGTGGGGTGGTGATGTCTAGTCTCCTTTATGGCTCTAATCTGATAGTGGTAGTGGGATGATAGATGTCTAGTCACCTTTATGGCTCAAATCTGATAGTGGTAGTGGGATGATAGATGTCTAGTCACCTTTATGGCTCTAATCTGATAGTGGTAGATGTCTAGTCTCCTTTATGGCTCTAATCTGATAGTGGTAGTGGGGTGATAGATGTCTAGTCTCCTTTATGGCTCTAATCTGATAGTGGTAGATGTCTAGTCTCCTTTATGGCTCTAATCTGATAGTGGTAGTGGGGTGATAGATGTCTAGTCTCCTTCATGGCTCTAATCTGATAGTGGTAGATGTCTAGTCTCCTTTATGGCTCTAATCTGATAGTGGTAGTGGGGTGGTAGATGTCTAGTCTCCTTTATGGCTCTAATCTGATAGTGGTAGTGGGATGATAGATGTCTAGTCACCTTTATGGCTCTAATCTGATAGTGGTAGTGGGGTGATAGATGTCTAGTCTCCTTTATGGCTCTAATCTGATAGTGGTAGTGGGGTGATAGATGTCTAGTCTCCCTTCTGGCTCTAATCTGATAGTGGTAGTGGGATGATAGATGTCTAGTCTCCTTTATGGCTCTAATCTGATAGTGGTAGATGGCTAGTCTCCTTTATGGCTCTAATCTGATAGTGGTAGTGGGGTGATATATGTCTAGTCTCCTTTATGGCTCTAATCTGATAGTGGTAGATGTCTAGTCTCCTTTATGGCTCTAATCTGATAGTGGTAGTGGGGTGGTAGATGTCTAGTCTCCTTCATGGCTCTAATCGGATAGTGGTAGATGTCTAGTCTCCTTTATGGCTCTAATCTGATAGTGGTAGTGGGATGATAGATGTCTAGTCTCCTTCATGGCTCTATTCTGATAGTGGTAGATGTCTAGTCTCCTTTATGGCTATAAACTGATAGTGGTAGATGTCTAGTCTCCTTTATGTCTCTAATCTGATAGTGGTAGTGGGGTGATATATGTCTAGTCTCCTTTATGGCTCTAATCTGATAGTGGTAGATGTCTAGTCTCCTTTATGGCTCCAATCTGATAGTGGTAGTGGGGTGGTAGATGTCTAGTCTCCTTCATGGCTCTAATCTGATAGTGGTAGATGTCTAGTCTCCTTTATGGCTCTAATCTGATAGTGGTAGTGGGGTGGTGATGTCTAGTCTCCTTTATGGCTCTAATCTGATAGTGGTAGTGGGATGATAGATGTCTAGTCACCTTTATGGCTCAAATCTGATAGTGGTAGTGAGATGATAGATGTCTAGTCACCTTTATGGCTCTAATCTGATAGTGGTAGATGTCTAGTCTCCTTTATGGCTCTAATCTGATAGTGGTAGTGGGGTGGTAGATGTCTAGTCTCCTTCATGGCTCTAATCTGATAGTGGTAGATGTCTAGTCTCCTTTATGGCTCTAATCTGATAGTGGTAGTGGGGTGATAGATGTCTAGTCTCCTTCATGGCTCTAATCTGATAGTGGTAGATGTCTAGTCTCCTTTATGGCTCTAATCTGATAGTGGTAGTGGGGTGGTAGATGTCTAGTCTCCTTTATGGCTCTAATCTGATAGTGGTAGTGGGATGATAGATGTCTAGTCACCTTTATGGCTCTAATCTGATAGTGGTAGTGGGGTGATAGATGTCTAGTCTCCTTTATGGCTCTAATCTGATAGTGGTAGTGGGGTGATAGATGTCTAGTCTCCCTTCTGGCTCTAATCTGATAGTGGTAGTGGGGTGGTAGATGTCTAGTCTCCTTTATGGCTCTAATCTGATATAGTGGTAGATGTCTAGTCTCCTTTATGGCTCTAATCTGATAGTGGTAGTGGGGTGATATATGTCTAGTCTCCTTTATGGCTCTAATCTGATAGTGGTAGATGTCTAGTCTCCTTTATGGCTCTAATCTGATAGTGGTAGTGGGGTGGTAGATGTCTAGTCTCCTTCATGGCTCTAATCGGATAGTGGTAGATGTCTAGTCTCCTTTATGGCTCTAATCTGATAGTGGTAGTGGGATGATAGATGTCTAGTCTCCTTCATGGCTCTATTCTGATAGTGGTAGATGTCTAGTCTCCTTTATGGCTCTAATCTGATAGTGGTAGTGGGGTGATAGATGTCTAGTCTCCCTTCTGGCTCTAATCTGATAGTGGTAGTGGGATGATAGATGTCTAGTCACCTTTATGGCTCTAATCTGATAGTGGTAGATGTCTAGTCTCCTTTATGGCTCTAATCTGATAGTGGTAGATGTCTAGTCTCCTTTATGGCTCTAATCTGATAGTGGTAGTGGGGTGGTAGATGTCTAGTCTCCTTCATGGCTCTAATCTGATAGTGGTAGATGTCTAGTCTCCTTTATGGCTCTAATCTGATAGTGGTAGTGGGGTGATAGATGTCTAGTCTCCTTCATGGCTCTAATCTGATAGTGGTAGATGTCTAGTCTCCTTTATGGCTCTAATCTGATAGTGGTAGTGGGGTGGTAGATGTCTAGTCTCCTTTATGGCTCTAATCTGATAGTGGTAGTGGGATGATAGATGTCTAGTCACCTTTATGGCTCTAATCTGATAGTGGCAGTGGGGTGATAGATGTCTAGTCTCCTTTATGGCTCTAATCTGATAGTGGTAGTGGGGTGATAGATGTCTAGTCTCCCTTCTGGCTCTAATCTGATAGTGGTAGTGGGATGATAGATGTCTAGTCACCTTTATGGCTCTAATCTGATAGTGGTAGATGGCTAGTCTCCTTTATGGCTCTAATCTGATAGTGGTAGTGGGGTGATATATGTCTAGTCTCCTTTATGGCTCTAATCTGATAGTGGTAGATGTCTAGTCTCCTTTATGGCTCTAATCTGATAGTGGTAGTGGGGTGGTAGATGTCTAGTCTCCTTCATGGCTCTAATCTGATAGTGGTAGATGTCTAGTCTCCTTTATGGCTCTAATCTGATAGTGGTAGTGGGATGATAGATGTCTAGTCTCCTTCATGGCTCTATTCTGATAGTGGTAGATGTCTAGTCTCCTTTATGGCTCTAATCTGATAGTGGTAGTGGGGTGATAGATGTCTAGTCTCCCTTCTGGCTCTAATCTGATAGTGGTAGTGGGATGATAGATGTCTAGTCACCTTTATGGCTCTAATCTGATAGTGGTAGATGTCTAGTCTCCTTTATGGCTCTAATCTGATAGTGGTAGTGGGGTGATATATGTCTAGTCTCCCTTATGGCTCCAATCTGATAGTGGTAGTGGGGTGATAGATGATTAGTCTCCTTTATGGCTCTAATCTGATAGTGGTAGTGGGGTGATAGATGTCTAGTCTCCTTTATGGCTATAAACTGATAGTGGTAGATGTCTAGTCTCCTTTATGTCTCTAATCTGATAGTGGTAGTGGGGTGATATATGTCTAGTCTCCTTTATGGCTCTAATCTGATAGTGGTAGATGTCTAGTCTCCTTTATGGCTCCAATCTGATAGTGGTAGTGGGGTGGTAGATGTCTAGTCTCCTTCATGGCTCTAATCTGATAGTGGTAGATGTCTAGTCTCCTTTATGGCTCTAATCTGATAGTGGTAGTGGGGTGGTGATGTCTAGTCTCCTTTATGGCTCTAATCTGATAGTGGTAGTGGGATGATAGATGTCTAGTCACCTTTATGGCTCAAATCTGATAGTGGTAGTGGGATGATAGATGTCTAGTCACCTTTATGGCTCTAATCTGATAGTGGTAGATGTCTAGTCTCCTTTATGGCTCTAATCTGATAGTGGTAGTGGGGTGGTAGATGTCTAGTCTCCTTCATGGCTCTAATCTGATAGTGGTAGATGTCTAGTCTCCTTTATGGCTCTAATCTGATAGTGGTAGTGGGGTGATAGATGTCTAGTCTCCTTCATGGCTCTAATCTGATAGTGGTAGATGTCTAGTCTCCTTTATGGCTCTAATCTGATAGTGGTAGTGGGGTGGTAGATGTCTAGTCTCCTTTATGGCTCTAATCTGATAGTGGTAGTGGGATGATAGATGTCTAGTCACCTTTATGGCTCTAATCTGATAGTGGCAGTGGGGTGATAGATGTCTAGTCTCCTTTATGGCTCTAATCTGATAGTGGTAGTGGGGTGATAGATGTCTAGTCTCCCTTCTGGCTCTAATCTGATAGTGGTAGTGGGATGATAGATGTCTAGTCACCTTTATGGCTCTAATCTGATAGTGGTAGATGGCTAGTCTCCTTTATGGCTCTAATCTGATAGTGGTAGTGGGGTGATATATGTCTAGTCTCCTTTATGGCTCTAATCTGATAGTGGTAGATGTCTAGTCTCCTTTATGGCTCTAATCTGATAGTGGTAGTGGGGTGGTAGATGTCTAGTCTCCTTCATGGCTCTAATCTGATAGTGGTAGATGTCTAGTCTCCTTTATGGCTCTAATCTGATAGTGGTAGTGGGATGATAGATGTCTAGTCTCCTTCATGGCTCTATTCTGATAGTGGTAGATGTCTAGTCTCCTTTATGGCTCTAATCTGATAGTGGTAGTGGGGTGATAGATGTCTAGTCTCCCTTCTGGCTCTAATCTGATAGTGGTAGTGGGATGATAGATGTCTAGTCACCTTTATGGCTCTAATCTGATAGTGGTAGATGTCTAGTCTCCTTTATGGCTCTAATCTGATAGTGGTAGTGGGGTGATATATGTCTAGTCTCCCTTATGGCTCCAATCTGATAGTGGTAGTGGGGTGATAGATGATTAGTCTCCTTTATGGCTCTAATCTGATAGTGGTAGTGGGGTGATAGATGTCTAGTCTCCTTTATGGCTATAAACTGATAGTGGTAGATGTCTAGTCTCCTTTATGTCTCTAATCTGATAGTGGTAGTGGGGTGATATATGTCTAGTCTCCTTTATGGCTCTAATCTGATAGTGGTAGATGTCTAGTCTCCTTTATGGCTCCAATCTGATAGTGGTAGTGGGGTGGTAGATGTCTAGTCTCCTTCATGGCTCTAATCTGATAGTGGTAGATGTCTAGTCTCCTTTATGGCTCTAATCTGATAGTGGTAGTGGGGTGGTGATGTCTAGTCTCCTTTATGGCTCTAATCTGATAGTGGTAGTGGGATGATAGATGTCTAGTCACCTTTATGGCTCAAATCTGATAGTGGTAGTGGGATGATAGATGTCTAGTCACCTTTATGGCTCTAATCTGATAGTGGTAGATGTCTAGTCTCCTTTATGGCTCTAATCTGATAGTGGTAGTGGGGTGGTAGATGTCTAGTCTCCTTCATGGCTCTAATCTGATAGTGGTAGATGTCTAGTCTCCTTTATGGCTCTAATCTGATAGTGGTAGTGGGGTGATAGATGTCTAGTCTCCTTCATGGCTCTAATCTGATAGTGGTAGATGTCTAGTCTCCTTTATGGCTCTAATCTGATAGTGGTAGTGGGGTGGTAGATGTCTAGTCTCCTTTATGGCTCTAATCTGATAGTGGTAGTGGGATGATAGATGTCTAGTCACCTTTATGGCTCTAATCTGATAGTGGCAGTGGGGTGATAGATGTCTAGTCTCCTTTATGGCTCTAATCTGATAGTGGTAGTGGGGTGATAGATGTCTAGTCTCCCTTCTGGCTCTAATCTGATAGTGGTAGTGGGATGATAGATGTCTAGTCACCTTTATGGCTCTAATCTGATAGTGGTAGATGGCTAGTCTCCTTTATGGCTCTAATCTGATAGTGGTAGTGGGGTGATAGATGTCTTGTCTCCTTTATGGCTCTAATCTGATAGTGGTAGTGGGGTGGTAGATGTCTAGTCTCCTTAATGGCTCTAATCTGATAGTGGTAGATATCTAGTCTCCTTTATGGCTCTAATCTGATAGTGTTAGTGGGGTGGTAGATGTCTAGTCTCCTTTATGGCTCTAATCTGATAGTGGTAGTGGGGTGATAGATGTCTAGTCTCCTTCATGGCTCTAATCTGATAGTGGTAGATGTCTAGTCTCCTTTATGGCTCTAATCTGATAGTGGTAGTGGGGTGATAGATGTCTAGTCTCCCTTCTGGCTCTAATCTGATAGTGGTAGTGGGATGATAGATGTCTAGTCACCTTTATGGCTCTAATCTGATAGTGGTAGATGGCTAGTCTCCTTTATGGCTCTAATCTGATAGTGGTAGTGGGGTGATATATGTCTAGTCTCCTTTATGGCTCTAATCTGATAGTGGTAGATGTCTAGTCTCCATTATGGCTCTAATCTGATAGTGGTAGTGGGGTGGTAGATGTCTAGTCTCCTTCATGGCTCTAATCTGATAGTGGTAGATGTATAGTCTCCTTTATGGCTCTAATCTGTTAGTGGTAGTGGGGTGGTAGATGTCTAGTCTCCTTTATGGCTCTAATCTGATAGTGGTAGTGGGATGATAGATGTCTAGTCTCCTTCATGGCTCTATTCTGATAGTGGTAGATGTCTAGTCTCCTTTATGGCTCTAATCTGATAGTGGTAGTGGGGTGATAGATGTCTAGTCTCCCTTCTGGCTCTAATCTGATAGTGGTAGTGGGGTGGTAGATGTCTAGTCTCCTTTATGGCTCTAATCTGATAGTGGTAGTGGGGTGATATATGTCTAGTCTCCCTTATGGCTCTAATCTGATAGTGGTAGTGGGGTGATAGATGATTAGTCTCCTTTATGGCTCTAATCTGATAGTGGTAGTGGGGTGATAGATGTCTAGTCTCCTTTATGGCTATAAACTGATAGTGGTAGATGTCTAGTCTCCTTTATGTCTCTAATCTGATAGTGGTAGTGGGGTGATATATGTCTAGTCTCCTTTATGGCTCTAATCTGATAGTGGTAGATGTCTAGTCTCCTTTATGGCTCCAATCTGATAGTGGTAGTGGGGTGGTAGATGTCTAGTCTCCTTCATGGCTCTAATCTGATAGTGGTAGATGTCTAGTCTCCTTTATGGCTCTAATCTGATAGTGGTAGTGGGGTGGTGATGTCTAGTCTCCTTTATGGCTCTAATCTGATAGTGGTAGTGGGATGATAGATGTCTAGTCACCTTTATGGCTCAAATCTGATAGTGGTAGTGGGATGATAGATGTCTAGTCACCTTTATGGCTCTAATCTGATAGTGGTAGATGTCTAGTCTCCTTTATGGCTCTAATCTGATAGTGGTAGTGGGGTGGTAGATGTCTAGTCTCCTTCATGGCTCTAATCTGATAGTGGTAGATGTCTAGTCTCCTTTATGGCTCTAATCTGATAGTGGTAGTGGGGTGATAGATGTCTAGTCTCCTTCATGGCTCTAATCTGATAGTGGTAGATGTCTAGTCTCCTTTATGGCTCTAATCTGATAGTGGTAGTGGGATGATAGATGTCTAGTCTCCTTTATGGCTCTAATCTGATAGTGGTAGTGGGGTGATAGATGTCTAGTCTCCTTTATGGCTCTAATCTGATAGTGGCAGTGGGGTGATAGATGTCTAGTCTCCTTTATGGCTCTAATCTGATAGTGGTAGTGGGGTGATAGATGTCTAGTCTCCCTTCTGGCTCTAATCTGATAGTGGTAGTGGGATGATAGATGTCTAGTCTCCTTTATGGCTCTAATCTGATAGTGGTAGATGGCTAGTCTCCTTTATGGCTCTAATCTGATAGTGGTAGTGGGGTGATATATGTCTAGTCTCCTTTATGGCTCTAATCTGATAGTGGTAGATGTCTAGTCTCCTTTATGGCTCTAATCTGATAGTGGTAGTGGGGTGGTAGATGTCTAGTCTCCTTTATGGCTCTAATCTGATAGTGGTAGTGGGGTGGTAGATGTCTAGTCTCCTTTATGGCTCTCATCTGATAGTGGTAGTGGGGTGATAGATGTCTAGTCTCCTTTATGGCTCTAATCTGATAGTGGTAGTGGTGTGGTAGATGTCTAGTCTCCTTTATGGCTCTAATCTGATAGTGGTAGTGGGGTGATAGATGTCTAGTCACCTTTATGGCTCTAATCTGATAGTGGTAGTGGGGTGGAAGATGTCTAGTCTCCTTTATGGCTCTAATCTGATAGTGGTAGATGTCTAGTCTCCTTTATGGCTCTAATCTGATAGTGGTAGTGGGGTGATAAATGTCTAGTCTCATTTATGGCTCTAGTCTGATAGTGGTAGTGGGGTGGTAGATTTCTCCTTAATGGCTTTAATCTGATAGTGGTATTTGGGTAGTAGATGTCTAGTCTCCCTTATGGCTCTAATCTGATAGTGGTAGTGGGGTGGTAGATGTCTAGTCTCCTTTATGGCTCTAATCTGATAGTGGTAGTGGGGTGATATATGTCTAGTCTCCCTTATGGCTCTAATGTGATAGTGGTAGTGGGGTGATAGATGATTAGTCTCCTTTATGGCTCTAATCTGATAGTGGTAGTGGGGTGATAGATGTCTAGTCTCCTTTATGGCTCTAATCTGATAGTGGTAGATGTCTAGTCTCCTTCATGGCTATAATCTGATAGTGGTAGTGGGGTGATATATGTCTAGTCTCCTTTATGGCTCTAATCTGATAGTGGTAGATGTCTAGTCTCCTTTATGGCTCCAATCTGATAGTGGTAGTGGGGTGGTAGATGTCTAGTCTCCTTCATGGCTCTAATCTGATAGTGGTAGATGTCTAGTCTCCTTTATGGCTCCAATCTGATAGTGGTAGTGGGGTGGTAGATGTCTAGTCTCCTTTATGGCTCTAATCTGATAGTGTTAGTGGGGTGGTAGATGTCTAGTCTCCTTTATGGCTCTAATCTGATAGTGGTAGTGGGGTGATAGATGTATAGTCTCCTTTATGGCTCTAATCTGATAGTGGTAGATGTCTAGTCTCCTTTATGGCTCTAATCTGATAGTGGTAGTGGGGTGGTAGATGTCTAGTCTCCTTTATGGCTCTAATCTGATAGTGGTAGTGGGATGATAGATGTCTAGTCACCTTTATGGCTCTAATCTGATAGTGGTAGTGGGGTGATAGATGTCTAGTCTCCTTTATGGCTCTAATCTGATAGTGGTAGTGGGGTGATATATGTCTAGTCTCCTTTATGGCTCTAATCTGATAGTGGTAGATGTCTAGTCTCCTTTATGGCTCTAATCTGATATTGGTAGTGGGGTGGTAGATGTCTAGTCTCCTTCATGGCTCTAATCTGATAGTGGTAGATGTCTAGTCTCCTTTATGGCTCTAATCTGTTAGTGGTAGTGGGGTGGTAGATGTCTAGTCTCCTTTATGGCTCTAATCTGATAGTGGTAGTGGGATGATAGATGTCTAGTCTCCTTTATGGCTCTAATCTGATAGTGGTAGTGGGGTGGTAGATGTCTAGTCTCCTTTATGGCTCTAATCTGATAGTGGTAGTGGGATGATAGATGTCTAGTCACCTTTATGGCTCTAATCTCATAGTGGTAGTGGGGTGGAAGATGTCTAGTCTCCTTTATGGCTCTAATCTGATAGTGGTAGATGTTTAGTCTCCTTTATGGCTCTAATCTGATAGTGGTAGTGGGGTGATAGATGTCTAGTCTCATTTATGGCTCTAATCTGATAGTGGTAGTGGGGTGGTAGATTTCTCCTTAATGGCTTTAATCTGATAGTGGTATTTGGGTAGTAGATGTCTAGTCTCCCTTATGGCTCTAATCTGATAGTGGTAGTGGGGTGGTAGATGTCTAGTCTCCTTTATGGCTCTAATCTGATATTGGTAGTGGGGTGATATATGTCTAGTCTCCCTTATGGCTCTAATCTGATAGTGGTAGTGGGGTGATAGATGATTAGTCTCCTTTATGGCTCTAATCTGATAGTGGTAGTGGGGTGATAGATGTCTAGTCTCCTTTATGGCTCTAATCTGATAGTGGTAGATGTCTAGTCTCCGTTATGGCTCTAATCTGATAGTGGTAGTGGGGTGATATATGTCTAGTCTCCTTTATGGCTCTAATCTGATAGTGGTAGATGTCTAGTCTCCTTTATGGCTCCAATCTGATAGTGGTAGTGGGGTGGTAGATGTCTAGTCTCCTTCATGGCTCTAATCTGATAGTGGTAGATGTCTAGTCTCCTTTATGGCTCCAATCTGATAGTGGTAGTGGGGTGGTAGATGTCTAGTCTCCTTTATGGCTCTAATCTGATAGTGTTAGTGGGGTGGTAGATGTCTAGTCTCCTTTATGGCTCTAATCTGATAGTGGTAGTGGGGTGATAGATGTCTAGTCTCCTTCATGGCTCTAATCTGATAGTGGTAGATGTCTAGTCTCCTTTATGGCTCAAATCTGATAGTGGTAGTGGGGTGATAGATGTCTAGTCTCCTTTATGGCTCTAATCTGATAGTGGTAGTGGGGTGATATATGTCTAGTCTCCTTTATGGCTCTAATCTGATAGTGGTAGATGTCTAGTCTCCTTTATGGCTCTAATCTGATAGTGGTAGTGGGGTGGTAGATGTCTAGTCTCCTTCATGGCTCTAATCTGATAGTGGTAGATGTCTAGTCTCCTTTATGGCTCTAATCTGTTAGTGTTAGTGGGGTGGTAGATGTCTAGTCTCCTTTATGGCTCTAATCTGATAGTGGTATTGGGATGATAGATGTCTAGTCTCCTTTATGGCTCTAATCTGATAGTGGTAGTGGGGTGGTAGATGTCTAGTATCCTTTATGGCTCTAATCTGATAGTGGTAGTGGGATGATAGATGTCTAGTCACCTTTATGGCTCTAATCTGATAGTGGTAGTGGGGTGATATATGTCTAGTCTCCCTTATGGCTCTAATGTGATAGTGGTAGTGGGGTGATAGATGATTAGTCTCCTTTATGGCTCTAATCTGATAGTGGTAGTGGGGTGATAGATGTCTAGTCTCCTTTATGGCTCTAATCTGATAGTGGTAGATGTCTAGTCTCCTTCATGGCTATAATCTGATAGTGGTAGTGGGGTGATATATGTCTAGTCTCCTTTATGGCTCTAATCTGATAGTGGTAGATGTCTAGTCTCCTTTATGGCTCCAATCTGATAGTGGTAGTGGGGTGGTAGATGTCTAGTCTCCTTCATGGCTCTAATCTGATAGTGGTAGATGTCTAGTCTCCTTTATGGCTCCAATCTGATAGTGGTAGTGGGGTGGTAGATGTCTAGTCTCCTTTATGGCTCTAATCTGATAGTGTTAGTGGGGTGGTAGATGTCTAGTCTCCTTTATGGCTCTAATCTGATAGTGGTAGTGGGGTGATAGATGTCTAGTCTCCTTCATGGCTCTAATCTGATAGTGGTAGATGTCTAGTCTCCTTTATGGCTCTAATCTGATAGTGGTAGTGGGGTGGTAGATGTCTAGTCTCCTTTATGGCTCTAATCTGATAGTGGTAGTGGGATGATAGATGTCTAGTCACCTTTATGGCTCAAATCTGATAGTGGTAGTGGGGTGATAGATGTCTAGTCTCCTTTATGGCTCTAATCTGATAGTGGTAGTGGGGTGATATATGTCTAGTCTCCTTTATGGCTCTAATCTGATAGTGGTAGATGTCTAGTCTCCTTTATGGCTCTAATCTGATATTGGTAGTGGTGTGGTAGATGTCTAGTCTCCTTCATGGCTCTAATCTGATAGTGGTAGATGTCTAGTCTCCTTTATGGCTCTAATCTGTTAGTGGTAGTGGGGTGGTAGATGTCTAGTCTCCTTTATGGCTCTAATCTGATAGTGGTAGTGGGATGATAGATGTCTAGTCTCCTTTATGGCTCTAATCTGATAGTGGTAGTGGGGTGGTAGATGTCTAGTCTCCTTTATGGCTCTAATCTGATAGTGGTAGTGGGATGATAGATGTCTAGTCACCTTTATGGCTCTAATCTCATAGTGGTAGTGGGGTGGAAGATGTCTAGTCTCCTTTATGGCTCTAATCTGATAGTGGTAGATGTTTAGTCTCCTTTATGGCTCTAATCTGATAGTGGTAGTGGGGTGATAGATGTCTAGTCTCATTTATGGCTCTAATCTGATAGTGGTAGTGGGGTGGTAGATGGCTTTAATCTGATAGTGGTATTTGGGTAGTAGATGTCTAGTCTCCCTTATGGCTCTAATCTGATAGTGGTAGTGGGGTGGTAGATGTCTAGTCTCCTTTATGGCTCTAATCTGATATTGGTAGTGGGGTGATATATGTCTAGTCTCCCTTATGGCTCTAATCTGATAGTGGTAGTGGGGTGATAGATGATTAGTCTCCTTTATGGCTCTAATCTGATAGTGGTAGTGGGGTGATAGATGTCTAGTCTCCTTTATGGCTCTAATCTGATAGTGGTAGATGTCTAGTCTCCGTTATGGCTCTAATCTGATAGTGGTAGTGGGGTGATATATGTCTAGTCTCCTTTATGGCTCTAATCTGATAGTGGTAGATGTCTAGTCTCCTTTATGGCTCCAATCTGATAGTGGTAGTGGGGTGGTAGATGTCTAGTCTCCTTTATGGCTCTAATCTGATAGTGATAGTGGTAGATGTCTAGTCTCCTTTATGGCTCCAATCTGATAGTGGTAGTGGGGTGGTAGATGTCTAGTCTCCTTTATGGCTCTAATCTGATAGTGTTAGTGGGGTGGTAGATGTCTAGTCTCCTTTATGGCTCTAATCTGATAGTGGTAGTGGGGTGATAGATGTCTAGTCTCCTTCATGGCTCTAATCTGATAGTGGTAGATGTCTAGTCTCCTTTATGGCTCAAATCTGATAGTGGTAGTGGGGTGATAGATGTCTAGTCTCCTTTATGGCTCTAATCTGATAGTGGTAGTGGGGTGATATATGTCTAGTCTCCTTTATGGCTCTAATCTGATAGTGGTAGATGTCTAGTCTCCTTTATGGCTCTAATCTGATAGTGGTAGTGGGGTGGTAGATGTCTAGTCTCCTTCATGGCTCTAATCTGATAGTGGTAGATGTCTAGTCTCCTTTATGGCTCTAATCTGTTAGTGGTAGTGGGGTGGTAGATGTCTAGTCTCCTTTATGGCTCTAATCTGATAGTGGTATTGGGATGATAGATGTCTAGTCTCCTTTATGGCTCTAATCTGATAGTGGTAGTGGGGTGGTAGATGTCTAGTATCCTTTATGGCTCTAATCTGATAGTGGTAGTGGGATGATAGATGTCTAGTCACCTTTATGGCTCTAATCTCATAGTGGTAGTGGGGTGGAAGATGTCTAGTCTCCTTTATGGCTCTAATCTGATAGTGGTAGATGTTTAGTCTCCTTTATGGCTCTAATCTGATAGTGGTAGTGGGGTGATAGATGTCTAGTCTCATTTATGGCTCTAATCTGATAGTGGTAGTGGGGTGGTAGATTTCTCCTTAATGGCTTTAATCTGATAGTGGTATTTGGGTAGTAGATGTCTAATCTCCCTTATGGCTCTAATCTGATAGTGGTAGTGGGGTGGTAGATGTCTAGTCTCCTTTATGGCTCTAATCTGATATTGGTAGTGGGGTGATATATGTCTAGTCTCCCTTATGGCTCTAATCTGATAGTGGTAGTGGGGTGATAGATGATTAGTCTCCTTTATGGCTCTAATCTGATAGTGGTAGTGGGGTGATAGATGTCTAGTCTCCTTTATGGCTCTAATCTGATAGTGGTAGATGTCTAGTCTCCTTTATGGCTCTAATCTGATAGTGGTAGTGGGGTTATATATGTCTAGTCTCCTTTATGGCTCTAATCTGATAGTGGTAGATGTCTAGTCTCCTTTATGGCTCCAATCTGATAGTGGTAGTGGGGTGGTAGATGTCTAGTCTCCTTCATGGCTCTAATCTGATAGTGGTAGATGTCTAGTCTCCTTTATGGCTCCAATCTGATAGTGGTAGTGAGGTGGTAGATGTCTAGTCTCCTTTATGGCTCTAATCTGATAGTGTTAGTGGGGTGGTAGATGTCTAGTCTCCTTTATGGCTCTAATCTGATAGTGGTAGTGGGGTGATAGATGTCTAGTCTCCTTCATGGCTCTAATCTGATAGTGGTAGATGTCTAGTCTCCTTTATGGCTCTAATCTGATAGTGGTAGATGTCTAGTCTCCTTTATGGCTCTAATCTGATAGTGGTAGATGTCTAGTCTTCTTTATGGCTCTAATCTGATAGTGGTAGTGGGGTGATAGATGTCTAGTCTCCCTTATGGCTCTAATATGATAGTGGTAGATGTCTAGTCTCCTTCATGGCTCTAATCTGATAGTGGTAGTGGGGTGGTAGATGTCTAGTCTCCTTTATGGCTCGAATCTGATAGTGGTAGTGGGATGATAGATGTCTAGTCTCCTTTATGGCTCTAATCTGATAGTGGTAGTGGGGTGATAGATGTCTAGTCTCCTTTATGGCTCTAATCTGATAGTGGTAGATGTCTAGTCTCCTTTATGGCTTTACTCTGATAGTGGTAGTGGGGTGATAGATGTCTAGTCTCCTTTATGGCTCTAATCTGATAGTGGTAGATGTCTAGTCTCCTTTATGGCTCTAATCTGATAGTGGTAGTGGGGTTATATATGTCTAGTCTCCTTTATGGCTCTAATCTGATAGTGGTAGATGTCTAGTCTCCTTTATGGCTCCAATCTGATAGTGGTAGTGGGGTGGTAGATGTCTAGTCGCCTATGGCTCTAATCCTTCATGGCTCTAATCTGATAGTGGTAGTGGGGTGGTAGATGTCTAGTCTCCTTTATGGCTCTAATCTGATAGTGTTAGTGGGGTGGTAGATGTCTAGTCTCCTTTATGGCTCTAATCTGATAGTGGTAGTGGGGTGATAGATGTCTAGTCTCCTTCATGGCTCTAATCTGATAGTGGTAGATGTCTAGTCTCCTTTATGGCTCTAATCTGATAGTGGTAGATGTCTAGTCTCCTTTATGGCTCTAATCTGATAGTGGTAGATGTCTAGTCTTCTTTATGGCTCTAATCTGATAGTGGTAGTGGGGTGATAGATGTCTAGTCTCCCTTATGGCTCTAATATGATAGTGGTAGATGTCTAGTCTCCTTCATGGCTCTAATCTGATAGTGGTAGTGGGGTGGTAGATGTCTAGTCTCCTTTATGGCTCGAATCTGATAGTGGTAGTGGGATGATAGATGTCTAGTCTCCTTTATGGCTCTAATCTGATAGTGGTAGTGGGGTGATAGATGTCTAGTCTCCTTTATGGCTCTAATCTGATAGTGGTAGTGGGGTGATAGATGTCTAGTCTCCTTTATGGCTCTAATCTGATAGTGGTAGTGTGGTGGTAGATGTCTAGTCTCCTTTATGGCTCTAATCTGATAGTGGTAGTGGGGTGATAGATGTCTAGTCTCCTTCATGGCTCTAATCTGATAGTGGTAGATGTCTAGTCTCCTTTATGGCTCTAATCTGATAGTGGTAGATGTCTAGTCTCCTTTATGGCTCTAATCTGATAGTGGTAGTGGGGTGTAGACGTCTAGTCTTCTTTATGGCTCTAATCTGATAGTGGTAGTGGGGTGATAGATGTCTAGTCTCCTTTATGGCTCTAATATGATAGTGGTAGATGTCTAGTCTCCTTTATGGCTCTAATCTGATAGTGGTAGTGGGGTGGTAGATGTCTAGTCTCCTTTATGGCTCGAATCTGATAGTGGTAGTGGGATGATAGATGTCTAGTCTCCTTTATGGCTCTAATCTGATAGTGGTAGTGGGGTGATAGATGATTAGTCTCCTTTATGGCTCTAATCTGATAGTGGTAGTGGGGTGATAGATGTCTAGTCTCCTTTATGGCTCTAATCTGATAGTGGTAGATGTCTAGTCTCCTTTATGGCTCTAATCTGATAGTGGTAGTGGGGTGATATATGTCTAGTCTCCTTTATGGCTCTAATCTGATAGTGGTAGATGTCTAGTCTCCTTTATGGCTCCAATCTGATAGTGGTAGTGGGGTGGTAGATGTCTAGTCTCCTTCATGGCTCTAATCTGATAGTGGTAGATGTCTAGTCTCCTTTATGGCTCCAATCTGATAGTGGTAGTGGGGTGGTAGATGTCTAGTCTCCTTCATGGCTCTAATCTGATAGTGTTAGTGGGGTGGTAGATGTCTAGTCTCCTTTATGGCTCTAATCTGATAGTGGTAGTGGGGTGATAGATGTATAGTCTCCTTCATGGCTCTAATCTGATAGTGGTAGATGTCTAGTCTCCTTTATGGCTCTAATCTGATAGTGGTAGTGGGGTGGTAGATTTCTAGTATCCTTAATGGCACTAATCTGACAGTGGTAGTGTGATGATAGATGTCTAGTCACCTTTATGGCTCAAATCTGATAGTGGTAGTGGGGTGATAGATGTCTAGTCTCCTTTATGGCTCTAATCTGATAGTGGTAGTGGGGTGATATATGTCTAGTCTCCTTTATGGCTCTAATCTGATAGTGGTAGATGTCTAGTCTCCTTTATGGCTCTAATCTGATAGTGGTAGTGGGGTGGTAGATGTCTAGTCTCCTTCATGGCTCTAATCTGATAGTGGTAGATGTCTAGTCTCCTTTATGGCTCTAATCTGTTAGTGGTAGTGGGGTGGTAGATGTCTAGTCTCCTTTATGGCTCTAATCTGATAGTGGTAGTGGGATGATAGATGTCTAGTCTCCTTTATGGCTCTAATCTGATAGTGGTAGTGGGGTGGTAGATGTCTAGTATCCTTTATGGCTCTAATCTGATAGTGGTAGTGGGATGATAGATGTCTAGTCACCTTTATGGCTCTAATCTCATAGTGGTAGTGGGGTGGAAGATGTCCAGTCTCCTTTATGGCTCTAATCTGATAGTGGTAGATGTTTAGTCTCCTTTATGGCTCTAATCTGATAGTGGTAGTGGGGTGATAGATGTCTAGTCTCATTTATGGCTCTAATCTGATAGTGGTAGTGGGGTGGTAGATTTCTCCTTAATGGCTTTAATCTGATAGTGGTATTTGGGTAGTAGATGTCTAATCTCCCTTATGGCTCTAATCTGATAGTGGTAGTGGGGTGGTAGATGTCTAGTCTCCTTTATGGCTCTAATCTGATAGTGGTAGTGGGGTGATATATGTCTAGTCTCCCTTATGGCTCTAATCTGATAGTGGTAGTGGGGTGATAGATGATTAGTCTCCTTTATGGCTCTAATCTGATAGTGGTAGTGGGGTGATAGATGTCTAGTCTCCTTTATGGCTCTAATCTGATAGTGGTAGATGTCTAGTCTCCTTTATGGCTCTAATCTGATAGTGGTAGTGGGGTGATATATGTCTAGTCTCCTTTATGGCTCTAATCTGATAGTGGTAGATGTCTAGTCTCCTTTATGGCTCCAATCTGATAGTGGTAGTGGGATGATAGATGTCTAGTCTCCTTTATGGCTCTAATCTGATAGTGGTAGTGGGGTGATAGATGTCTAGTCTCCTTTATGGCTCTAATCTGATAGTGGTAGTGGGGTGATAGATGTCTAGTCTCCTTTATGGCTCTAATCTGATAGTGGTAGTGTGGTGGTAGATGTCTAGTCTCCTTTATGGCTCTAATCTGATAGTGGTAGTGGGGTGATAGATGTCTAGTCTCCTTCATGGCTCTAATCTGATAGTGGTAGATGTCTAGTCTCCTTTATGGCTCTAATCTGATAGTGGTAGACGTTTAGTCTGACTAGTGGGGTATGATGTCTAGTCTCCCTGGCTCTAATCTGATAGTGGTAGATGTCTAGTCTCCTTTATGGCTCTAATCTGATAGTGGTAGTGGGGTGGTAGATGTCTAGTCTCCTTTATGGCTCGAATCTGATAGTGGTAGTGGGGTGGTAGATGTCTAGTCTCCCTTATGGCTCTAATCTGATAGTGGTAGTGGGGTGGTAGATGATTAGTCTCCTTTATGGCTCTAATCTGATAGTGGTAGTGGGGTGATAGATGTCTAGTCTCCTTTATGGCTCTAATCTGATAGTGGTAGATGTCTAGTCTCCTTTATGGCTCTAATCTGATAGTGGTAGTGGGGTGATATATGTCTAGTCTCCTTTATGGCTCTAATCTGATAGTGGTAGATGTCTAGTCTCCTTTATGGCTCCAATCTGATAGTGGTAGTGGGGTGGTAGATGTCTAGTCTCCTTCATGGCTCTAATCTGATAGTGGTAGATGTCTAGTCTCCTTTATGGCTCCAATCTGATAGTGGTAGTGGGGTGGTAGATGTCTAGTCTCCTTTATGGCTCTAATCTGATAGTGTTAGTGGGGTGGTAGATGTCTAGTCTCCTTTATGGCTCTAATCTGATAGTGGTAGTGGGGTGATAGATGTATAGTCTCCTTCATGGCTCTAATCTGATAGTGGTAGATGTCTAGTCTCCTTTATGGCTCTAATCTGATAGTGGTAGTGGGGTGGTAGATTTCTAGTATTCTTAATGGCACTAATCTGACAGTGGTAGTGTGATGATAGATGTCTAGTCACCTTTATGGCTCAAATCTGATAGTGGTAGTGGGGTGATAGATGTCTAGTCTCCTTTATGGCTCTAATCTGATAGTGGTAGTGGGGTGATATATGTCTAGTCTCCTTTATGGCTCTAATCTGATAGTGGTAGTGGGGTGGTAGATGTCTAGTCTCCTTCATGGCTCTAATCTGATAGTGGTAGATGTCTAGTCTCCTTTATGGCTCTAATCTGTTAGTGGTAGTGGGGTGGTAGATGTCTAGTCTCCTTTATGGCTCTAATCTGATAGTGGTAGTGGGATGATAGATGTCTAGTCTCCTTTATGGCTCTAATCTGATAGTGGTAGTGGGGTGGTAGATGTCTAGTATCCTTTATGGCTCTAATCTGATAGTGGTAGTGGGATGATAGATGTCTAGTCACCTTTATGGCTCTAATCTCATAGTGGTAGTGGGGTGGAAGATGTCTAGTCTCCTTTATGGCTCTAATCTGATAGTGGTAGATGTTTAGTCTCCTTTATGGCTCTAATCTGATAGTGGTAGTGGGGTGATAGATGTCTAGTCTCATTTATGGCTCTAATCTGATAGTGGTAGTGGGGTGGTAGATTTCTCCTTAATGGCTTTAATCTGATAGTGGTATTTGGGTAGTAAATGTCTAATCTCCCTTATGGCTCTAATCTGATAGTGGTAGTGGGGTGGTAGATGTCTAGTCTCCTTTATGGCTCTAATCTGATATTGGTAGTGGGGTGATATATGTCTAGTCTCCCTTATGGCTCTAATCTGATAGTGGTAGTGGGGTGATAGATGATTAGTCTCCTTTATGGCTCTAATCTGATAGTGGTAGTGGGGTGATAGATGTCTAGTCTCCTTTATGGCTCTAATCTGATAGTGGTAGATGTCTAGTCTCCTTTATGGCTCTAATCTGATAGTGGTAGTGGGGTGATATATGTCTAGTCTCCTTTATGGCTCTAATCTGATAGTGGTAGATGTCTAGTCTCCTTTATGGCTCCAATCTGATAGTGGTAGTGGGGTGGTAGATGTCTAGTCTCCTTCATGGCTCTAATCTGATAGTGGTAGATGTCTAGTCTCCTTTATGGCTCCAATCTGATAGTGGTAGTGGGGTGGTAGATGTCTAGTCTCCTTTATGGCTCTAATCTGATAGTGTTAGTGGGGTGGTAGATGTCTAGTCTCCTTTATGGCTCTAATCTGATAGTGGTAGTGGGGTGATAGATGTCTAGTCTCCTTCATGGCTCTAATCTGATAGTGGTAGATGTCTAGTCTCCTTTATGGCTCTAATCTGATAGTGGTAGATGTCTAGTCTCCTTTATGGCTCTAATCTGATAGTGGTAGATGTCTAGTCTTCTTTATGGCTCTAATCTGATAGTGGTAGTGGGGTGATAGATGTCTAGTCTCCCTTATGGCTCTAATATGATAGTGGTAGATGTCTAGTCTCCTTCATGGCTCTAATCTGATAGTGGTAGTGGGGTGGTAGATGTCTAGTCTCCTTTATGGCTCGAATCTGATAGTGGTAGTGGGATGATAGATGTCTAGTCTCATTTATGGCTCTAATCTGATAGTGGTAGTGGGGTGATAGATGTCTAGTCTCCTTTATGGCTCTAATCTGATAGTGGTAGTGGGGTGATAGATGTCTAGTCACCTTTATGGCTCTAATCTCATAGTGGTAGTGGGGTGGAAGATGTCTAGTCTCCTTTATGGCTCTAATCTGATAGTGGTAGATGTTTAGTCTCCTTTATGGCTCTAATCTGATAGTGGTAGTGGGGTGATAGATGTCTAGTCTCATTTATGGCTCTAATCTGATAGTGGTAGTGGGGTGGTAGATTTCTCCTTAATTGCTTTAATCTGATAGTGGTATTTGGGTAGTAGATGTCTAATCTCCCTTATGGCTCTAATCTGATAGTGGTAGTGGGGTGGTAGATGTCTAGTCTCCTTTATGGCTCTAATCTGATATTGGTAGTGGGGTGATATATGTCTAGTCTCCCTTATGGCTCTAATCTGATAGTGGTAGTGGGGTGATAGATGATTAGTCTCCTTTATGGCTCTAATCTGATAGTGGTAGTGGGGTGATAGATGTCTAGTCTCCTTTATGGCTCTAATCTGATAGTGGTAGATGTCTAGTCTCCTTTATGGCTCTAATCTGATAGTGGTAGTGGGGTGATATATGTCTAGTCTCCTTT
This sequence comes from Salvelinus alpinus, assembly GCF_045679555.1. Classification (NCBI taxonomy): domain Eukaryota; kingdom Metazoa; phylum Chordata; class Actinopteri; order Salmoniformes; family Salmonidae; genus Salvelinus; species Salvelinus alpinus. The sequence goes on from NC_092097.1 coordinate 62,541,138, forward strand.
ATGGCTCTAATCTGATAGTGGTAGATGTCTAGTCTCCTTTATGGCTCCAATCTGATAGTGGTAGTGGGGTGGTAGATGTCTAGTCTCCTTCATGGCTCTAATCTGATAGTGGTAGATGTCTAGTCTCCTTTATGGCTCCAATCTGATAGTGGTAGTGGGGTGGTAGATGTCTAGTCTCCTTTATGGCTCTAATCTGATAGTGTTAGTGGGGTGGTAGATGTCTAGTCTCCTTTATGGCTCTAATCTGATAGTGGTAGTGGGGTGATAGATGTCTAGTCTCCTTCATGGCTCTAATCTGATAGTGGTAGATGTCTAGTCTCCTTTATGGCTCTAATCTGATAGTGGTAGATGTCTAGTCTCCTTTATGGCTCTAATCTGATAGTGGTAGATGTCTAGTCTTCTTTATGGCTCTAATCTGATAGTGGTAGTGGGGTGATAGATGTCTAGTCTCCCTTATGGCTCTAATATGATAGTGGTAGATGTCTAGTCTCCTTCATGGCTCTAATCTGATAGTGGTAGTGGGGTGGTAGATGTCTAGTCTCCTTTATGGCTCGAATCTGATAGTGGTAGTGGGATGATAGATGTCTAGTCTCCTTTATGGCTCTAATCTGATAGTGGTAGTGGGGTGATAGATGTCTAGTCTCCTTTATGGCTCTAATCTGATAGTGGTAGTGGGGTGATAGATGTCTAGTCTCCTTTATGGCTCTAATCTGATAGTGGTAGTGTGGTGGTAGATGTCTAGTCTCCTTTATGGCTCTAATCTGATAGTGGTAGTGGGGTGATAGATGTCTAGTCTCCTTCATGGCTCTAATCTGATAGTGGTAGATGTCTAGTCTCCTTTATGGCTCTAATCTGATAGTGGTAGATGTCTAGTCTCCTTTATGGCTCTAATCTGATAGTGGTAGATGTCTAGTCTTCTTTATGGCTCTAATCTGATAGTGGTAGTGGGGTGATAGATGTCTAGTCTCCCTTATGGCTCTAATATGATAGTGGTAGTGGGATGATAGATGTCTAGTCTCCTTTATGGCTCTAATCTGATAGTGGTAGTGGGGTGATAGATGATTAGTCTCCTTTATGGCTCTAATCTGATAGTGGTAGTGGGGTGATAGATGTCTAGTCTCCTTTATGGCTCTAATCTGATAGTGGTAGATGTCTAGTCTCCTTTATGGCTCTAATCTGATAGTGGTAGTGGGGTGATATATGTCTAGTCTCCTTTATGGCTCTAATCTGATAGTGGTAGATGTCTAGTCTCCTTTATGGCTCCAATCTGATAGTGGTAGTGGGGTGGTAGATGTCTAGTCTCCTTCATGGCTCTAATCTGATAGTGGTAGATGTCTAGTCTCCTTTATGGCTCCAATCTGATAGTGGTAGTGGGGTGGTAGATGTCTAGTCTCCTTTATGGCTCTAATCTGATAGTGTTAGTGGGGTGGTAGATGTCTAGTCTCCTTTATGGCTCTAATCTGATAGTGGTAGTGGGGTGATAGATGTATAGTCTCCTTCATGGCTCTAATCTGATAGTGGTAGATGTCTAGTCTCCTTTATGGCTCTAATCTGATAGTGGTAGTGGGGTGATAGATGTATAGTCTCCTTCATGGCTCTAATCTGATAGTGGTAGATGTCTAGTCTCCTTTATGGCTCTAATCTGATAGTGGTAGTGGGGTGGTAGATTTCTAGTATCCTTAATGGCACTAATCTGACAGTGGTAGTGTGATGATAGATGTCTAGTCACCTTTATGGCTCAAATCTGATAGTGGTAGTGGGGTGATAGATGTCTAGTCTCCTTTATGGCTCTAATCTGATAGTGGTAGTGGGGTGGTAGATGTCTAGTCTCCTTTATGGCTCTAATCTGATAGTGGTAGGTGTCTAGTCTCCTTTATGGCTCTAATCTGATAGTGGTAGTGGGGTGGTAGATGTCTAGTCTCCTTCATGGCTCTAATCTGATAGTGGTAGATGTCTAGTCTCCTTTATGGCTCTAATCTGTTAGTGGTAGTGGGGTGGTAGATGTCTAGTATCCTTTATGGCTCTAATCTGATAGTGGTAGTGGGATGATAGATGTCTAGTCACCTTTATGGCTCTAATCTCATAGTGGTAGTGGGGTGGAAGATGTCTAGTCTCCTTTATGGCTCTAATCTGATAGTGGTAGATGTTTAGTCTCCTTTATGGCTCTAATCTGATAGTGGTAGTGGGGTGGTAGATTTCTCCTTAATGGCTTTAATCTGATAGTGGTATTTGGGTAGTAGATGTCTAGTCTCCCTTATGGCTCTAATCTGATAGTGGTAGTGGGGTGGTAGATGTCTAGTCTCCTTTATGGCTCTAATCTGATAGTGGTAGTGGGGTGATATATGTCTAGTCTCCCTTATGGCTCTAATCTGATAGTGGTAGTGGGGTGATAGATGATTAGTCTCCTTTATGGCTCTAATCTGATAGTGGTAGTGGGGTGATAGATGTCTAGTCTCCTTTATGGCTCTAATCTGATAGTGGTAGATGTCTAGTCTCCTTTATGGCTCTAATCTGATAGTGGTAGTGGGGTGATATATGTCTAGTCTCCTTTATGGCTCTAATCTGATAGTGGTAGATGTCTAGTCTCCTTTATGGCTCCAATCTGATAGTGGTAGTGGGGTGGTAGATGTCTAGTCTCCTTCATGGCTCTAATCTGATAGTGGTAGATGTCTAGTCTCCTTTATGGCTCCAATCTGATAGTGGTAGTGGTGTGGTAGATGTCTAGTCTCCTTTATGGCTCTAATCTGATAGTGTTAGTGGGGTGGTAGATGTCTAGTCTCCTTTATGGCTCTAATCTGATAGTGGTAGTGGGGTGATAGATGTCTAGTCTCCTTCATGGCTCTAATCTGATAGTGGTAGATGTCTAGTCTCCTTTATGGCTCTAATCTGATAGTGGTAGATGTCTAGTCTCCTTTATGGCTCTAATCTGATAGTGGTAGATGTCTAGTCTTCTTTATGGCTCTAATCTGATAGTGGTAGTGGGGTGATAGATGTCTAGTCTCCCTTATGGCTCTAATATGATAGTGGTAGATGTCTAGTCTCCTTCATGGCTCTAATCTGATAGTGGTAGTGGGGTGGTAGATGTCTAGTCTCCTTTATGGCTCGAATCTGATAGTGGTAGTGGGATGATAGATGTCTAGTCTCCTTTATGGCTCTAATCTGATAGTGGTAGTGGGGTGATAGATGTCTAGTCTCCTTTATGGCTCTAATCTGATAGTGGTAGTGGGGTGATAGATGTCTAGTCTCCTTTATGGCTCTAATCTGATAGTGGTAGTGTGGTGGTAGATGTCTAGTCTCCTTTATGGCTCTAATCTGATAGTGGTAGTGGGGTGGTAGATGTCTAGTCTCCTTTATGGCTCTAATCTGATAGTGGTAGATGTCTAGTCTCCTTTATGGCTCTAATCTGATAGTGGTAGATGTCTAGTCTCCTTTATGGCTCTAATCTGATAGTGGTAGTGGGGTGATAGATGTCTAGTCTCCCTTATGGCTCTAATCTGATAGTGGTAGTGGGGTGGTAGATATCTAGTCTCCTTTATGGCTCTAATCTGATAGTGGTAGTGGGGTGGTTGATGTCTAGTCTCCTTTATGGCTCTAATCTGATAGTGGTAGTGGGGTGGTAGATGTCTAGTCTCCTTTATGGCTCTAATCTGATAGTGGTAGTGGGGCGATAGATGTCTAGTCTCCTTTATGGCTCTAATCTGATAGTGGTAGTGGGGTGGTAGATGTCTAGTCTCCTTTATGGCTCTAATCTGATAGTGGTAGTTGGTGTGATAGATGTCTAGTCTCCTTTATGGCTCTAATCTGATAGTGGTAGTGGGGTGGTAGATGTCTAGTCTCCTTTATGGCTCTAATCTGATAGTGGTAGATGTCTAGTCTCCTTTATGGCTCTAATCTGATAGTGGTAGATGTCTAGTCTCCTTTATGCCTCTAATCTTATAGTGGTAGTGGGGTGATAGATGTCTAGTCTCCCTTATGGCTCTAATCTGATAGTGGTAGTGGGGTGGTAGATATCTAGTCTCCTTTATGGCTCTAATCTGATAGTGGTAGTGGGGTGGTTGATGTCTAGTCTCCTTTATGGCTCTAATCTGATAGTGGTAGTGGGGTGGTAGATGTCTAGTCTCCTTTATGGCTCTAATCTGATAGTGGTAGTGGGGTGATAGATGTCTAGTCTCCCTTATGGCTCTAATATGATAGTGGTAGTGGGGTGGTAGATTTCTCCTTAATGGCTTTAATCTGATAGTGGTATTGGGGTAGTAGATGTGTAGTCTCCCTTATGGCTCTAATCTGATAGTGGTAGTGGGGTGGTAGATGTCTAGTCTCCTTTATGGCTCTAATCTGATAGTGGTAGTGGGGTGATATATGTCTAGTCTCCCTTATGGCTCTAATCTGATAGTGGTAGTGGGGTGATAGATGATTAGTCTCCTTTATGGCTCTAATCTGATAGTGGTAGTGGGGTGATAGATGTCTAGTCTCCTTTATGGCTCTATTCTGATAGTGGTAGATGTCTAGTCTCCTTTATGGCTCTAATCTGATAGTGGTAGTGGGGTGATATATGTCTAGTCTCCTTTATGGCTCTAATCTGATAGTGGTAGATGTCTAGTCTCCTTTATGGCTCTAATCTGATAGTGGTAGTGGGGTGGTAGATGTCTAGTCTCCTTCATGGCTCTAATCTGATAGTGGTAGATGTCTAGTCTCCTTTATGGCTCTAATCTGATAGTGGTAGATGTCTAGTCTCCTTTATGCCTCTAATCTTATAGTGGTAGTGGGGTGATAGATGTCTAGGCTCCCTTATGGCTGTAATCTGATAATGGTAGTGGGGTGGTAGATATCTAGTCTCCTTTATGGCTCTAATCTGATAGTGGTAGTGGGGTGGTTGATGTCTAGTCTCCTTTATGGCTCTAATCTGATAGTGGTAGTGGGGTGGTAGATGTCTAGTCTCCTTTATGGCTCTAATCTGATAGTGGTAGTGGGGTGATAGATGTCTAGTCTCCCTTATGGCTCTAATATGATAGTGGTAGTGGGGTGGTAGATTTCTCCTTAATGGCTTTAATCTGATAGTGGTATTGGGGTAGTAGATGTCTAGTCTCCCTTATGGCTCTAATCTGATAGTGGTAGTGGGGTGGTAGATGTCTAGTCTCCTTTATGGCTCTAATCTTATAGTGGTAGTGGGGTGATATATGTCTAGTCTCCCTTATGGCTCTAATCTGATAGTGGTAGTGGGGTGATAGATGATTAGTCTCCTTTATGGCTCTAATCTGATAGTGGTAGTGGGGTGATAGATGTCTAGTCTCCTTTATGGCTCTATTCTGATAGTGGTAGATGTCTAGTCTCCTTTATGGCTCTAATCTGATAGTGGTAGTGGGGTGATATATGTCTAGTCTCCTTTATGGCTCTAATCTGATAGTGGTAGATGTCTAGTCTCCTTTATGGCTCTAATCTGATAGTGGTAGTGGGGTGGTAGATGTCTAGTCTCCTTCATGGCTCTAATCTGATAGTGGTAGATGTCTAGTCTCCTTTATGGCTCTAATCTGATAGTGGTAGTGGGGTGGTAGATGTCTAGTCTCCTTTATGGCTCTAATCTGATAGTGGTAGTGGGATAAAAGATGTCTAGTCTCCTTTATGGCTCTAATCTGATAGTGGTAGTGGGGTGATAGATGTCTAGTCTCCTTTATGGCTCTAATCTGATAGTGGTAGTGGGGTGATAGATGTCTAGTCTCCTTTATGGCTCTAATCTGATAGTGGTAGTGGGGTGATATATGTCTAGTCTCCTTTATGGCTCTAATCTGATAGTGGTAGATGTCTAGTCTCCTTTATGGCTCTAATCTGATAGTGGTAGTGGGGTGGTAGATGTCTAGTCTCCTTCATGGCTCTAATCTGATAGTGGTAGATGTCTAGTCTCCTTTATGGCTCTAATCTGATAGTGGTAGTGGGGTGGTAGATGTCTAGTCTCCTTTATGGCTCTAATCTGATAGTGGTAGTGGGATAAAAGATGTCTAGTCTCCTTTATGGCTCTAATCTGATAGTGGTAGTGGGGTGATAGATGTCTAGTCTCCTTTATGGCTCTAATCTGATAGTGGTAGTGGGGTGATAGATGTCTAGTCTCCTTTATGGCTCTAATCTGATAGTGGTAGTGGGGTGGTAGATGTCTAGTCTCCTTTATGGCTCTAATCTGATAGTTGTAGTGGGGTGGTAGATGTCTAGTCTCCTTTATGGCTCTAATCTGATAGTGGTAGATGTCTAGTCTCCTTTATGGCTCTAATCTGATAGTGGTAGTGGGGTGATAGATGTCTAGTCTCCTCTATGGCTCTAATCTGATAGTGGTAGTGGGGTGGTAGATGTCTAGTCTCCTTTATGGCTCTAATCTGATAGTGGTAGTGGGGTGATAGATGTCTAGTCTCCTTTATGGCTCTAATCTGATAGTGGTAGATGTCTAGTCTCCTTTATGGCTCTAATCTGATAGTGGTAGATGTCTAGTCTCCTTTATGGCTCTAATCTGATAGTGGTAGTGGGGTGATAGATGTCTAGTCTCCCTTATGGCTCTAATCTGATAGTGGTAGTGGGGTGGTAGATATCTAGTCTCCTTTATGGCTCTAATCTGATAGTGGTAGTGGGGTGGTTGATGTCTAGTCTCCTTTATGGCTCTAATCTGATAGTGGTAATGGGGTGATAGATGTCTAGTCTCCTTTATGGCTCTAATCTGATAGTGGTAGATGTCTAGTCTCCTTTATGGCTCTAATCTGATAGTGGTAGTGGGGTGATAGATGTCTAGTCTCATTTATGGCTCTAATCTGATAGTGGTAGTGGGGTGATAGATGTCTAGTCTCCCTTATGGCTCTAATATGATAGTGGTAGTGAGGTGGTAGATTTCTCCTTAATGGCTTTAATCAGATAGTGGTATTGGGGTAGTAGATGTCTAGTCTCCCTTATGGCTCTAATCTGATAGTGGTAGTGGGGTGGTAGATGTCTAGTCTCCTTTATGGCTCTAATCTGATAGTGGTAGTGGGGTGATATATGTTTAGTCTCCCTTATGGCTCTAATCTGATAGTGGTAGTGGGGTGAAAGATGATTAGTCTCCTTTATGGCTCTAATCTGATAGTGGTAGTGGGGTGATAGATGTCTAGTCTCCTTTATGGCTCTAATCTGATAGTGGTAGATGTCTAGTCTCCTTTATGGCTCTAATCTGATAGTGGTAGTGGGGTGATATATGTCTAGTCTCCTTTATGACTCTAATCTGATAGTGGTAGATGTCTAGTCTCCTTTATGGCTCTAATCTGATAGTGGTAGTGGGGTGGTAGATGTCTAGTCTCCTTCATGGCTCTAATCTGATAGTGGTAGATGTCTAGTCTCCTTTATGGCTCTAATCTGATAGTGTTAGTGGGGTGGTAGATGTCTAGTCTCCTCTATGGCTCTAATCTGATAGTGGTAGTGGGGTGGTAGATGTCTAGTCTCCTTTATTGCTCTAATCTGATAGTGGTAGTGGGGTGATAGATGTCTAGTCTCCTTTATGGCTCTAATCTGATAGTGGTAGATGTCTAGTCTCCTTTATGGCTCTAATCTGATAGTGGTAGATGTCTAGTCTCCTTTATGGCTCTAATCTGATAGTGGTAGTGGGGTGATAGATGTCTAGTCTCCCTTATGGCTCTAATCTGATAGTGGTAGTGGGGTGGTAGATATCTAGTCTCCTTTATGGCTCTAATCTGATAGTGGTAGTGGGGTGGTTGATGTCTAGTCTCCTTTATGGCTCTAATCTGATAGTGGTAATGGGGTGATAGATGTCTAGTCTCCTTTATGGCTCTAATCTGATAGTGGTAGATGTCTAGTCTCCTTTATGGCTCTAATCTGATAGTGGTAGTGGGGTGATAGATGTCTAGTCTCATTTATGGCTCTAATCTGATAGTGGTAGTGGGGTGATAGATGTCTAGTCTCCCTTATGGCTCTAATATGATAGTGGTAGTGAGGTGGTAGATTTCTCCTTAATGGCTTTAATCTGATAGTGGTATTGGGGTCTAATCTGATAGTGGTAGTCGGGTGGTAGATGTCTAGTCTCCTTTATGGCTCTAATCTGATAGTGGTAGTGGGGTGATAGATGTATAGTCTCCTTTATGGCTCTAATCTGATAGTGGTAGTGGGGTGAAAGATGATTAGTCTCCTTTATGGCTCTAATCTGATAGTGGTAGTGGGGTGATAGATGTCTAGTCTCCTTTATGGCTCTAATCTGATAGTGGTAGATGTCTAGTCTCCTTTATGGCTCTAATCTGATAGTGGTAGTGGGGTGATATATGTCTAGTCTCCTTTATGGCTCTAATCTGATAGTGGTAGATGTCTAGTCTCCTTTATGGCTCTAATCTGATAGTGGTAGTGGGGTGGTAGATGTCTAGTCTCCTTCATGGCTCTAATCTGATAGTGGTAGATGTCTAGTCTCCTTTATGGCTCTAATCTGATAGTGTTAGTGGGGTGGTAGATGTCTAGTCTCCTTTATGGCTCTAATCTGATAGTGGTAGATGTCTAGTCTCCTTTATGGCTCTAATCTGATAGTGGTAGTGGGGTGATAGATGTCTAGTCTCCCTTATGGCTCTAATATGATAGTGGTAGTGGGGTGGTAGATTTCTCCTTAATGGCTTTAATCTGATAGTGGTATTGGGGTAGTAGATGTCTAGTCTCCCTTATGGCTCTAATCTGATAGTGGTAGTGGGGTGGTAGATGTCTAGTCTCCTTTATGGCTCTAATCTGATAGTGGTAGATGTCTAGTCTCCTTTATGGCTCTAATCTGATAGTGGTAGTGGGGTGATAGATGTCTAGTCTCCCTTATGGCTCTAATCTGATAGTGGTAGTGGGGTGGTAGATATCTAGTCTCCTTTATGGCTCTAATCTGATAGTGGTAGTGGGGTGGTTGATGTCTAGTCTCCTTTATGGCTCTAATCTGATAGTGGTAATGGGGTGATAGATGTCTAGTCTCCTTTATGGCTCTAATCTGATAGTGGTAGATGTCTAGTCTCCTTTATGGCTCTAATCTGATAGTGGTAGTGGGGTGATAGATGTCTAGTCTCATTTATGGCTCTAATCTGATAGTGGTAGTGGGGTGATAGATGTCTAGTCTCCCTTATGGCTCTAATATGATAGTGGTAGTGGGGTGGTAGATTTCTCCTTAATGGCTTTAATCTGATAGTGGTATTGGGGTAGTAGATGTCTAGTCTCCCTTATGGCTCTAATCTGATAGTGGTAGTGGGGTGGTAGATGTCTAGTCTCCTTTATGGCTCTAATCTGATAGTGGTAGTGGGGTGATATATGTTTAGTCTCCCTTATGGCTCTAATCTGATAGTGGTAGTGGGGTGAAAGATGATTAGTCTCCTTTATGGCTCTAATCTGATAGTGGTAGTGGGGTGATAGATGTCTAGTCTCCTTTATGGCTCTAATCTGATAGTGGTAGATGTCTAGTCTCCTTTATGGCTCTAATCTGATAGTGGTAGTGGGGTGATATATGTCTAGTCTCCTTTATGGCTCTAATCTGATAGTGGTAGATGTCTAGTCTCCTTTATGGCTCTAATATGATAGTGGTAGTGGGGTGGTAGATGTCTAGTCTCCTTCATGGCTCTAATCTGATAGTGGTAGATGTCTAGTCTCCTTTATGGCTCTAATCTGATAGTGTTAGTGGGGTGGTAGATGTCTAGTCTCCTTTATGGCTCTAATCTGATAGTGGTAGTGGGGTGATAGATGTCTAGTCTCCTTTATGGCTCTAATCTGATAGTGGTAGTGGGGTGATAGATGTCTAGTCTCCCGTATGGCTCTAATATGATAGTGGTAGTGGGGTGGTAAATTTCTCCTTAATGGCTTTAATCTGATAGTGGTATTGGGGTAGTAGATGTCTAGTCTCCCTTATGGCTCTAATCTGATAGTGGTAGTGGGGTGGTAGATGTCTAGTCTCCTTTATGGCTCTAATCTGATAGTGGTAGTGGGGTGATAGATGATTAGTCTCCTTTATGGCTCTAATCTGATAGTGGTAGTGGGGTGATAGATGTCTAGTCTCCTTTATGGCTCTAATCTGATAGTGGTAGTGGGGTGGTAGATGTCTAGTCTCCTTTATGGCTCTAATCTGATAGTGGTAGTGGGATAAAAGATGTCTAGTCTCCTTTATGGCTCTAATCTGATAGTGGTAGTGGGGTGATAGATGTCTAGTCTCCTTTATGGCTCTAATCTGATAGTGGTAGTGGGGTGATAGATGTCTAGTCTCCTTTATGGCTCTAATCTGATAGTGGTAGTGGGGTGGTAGATGTCTAGTCTCCTTTATGGCTCTAATCTGATAGTTGTAGTGGGGTGGTAGATGTCTAGTCTCCTTTATGGCTCTAATCTGATAGTGGTAGATGTCTAGTCTCCTTTATGGCTCTAATCTGATAGTGGTAGTGGGGTGATAGATGTCTAGTCTCCTCTATGGCTCTAATCTGATAGTGGTAGTGGGGTGATAGATGTCTAGTCTCCTTTATGGCTCTAATCTGATAGTGGTAGATGTCTAGTCTCCTTTATGGCTCTAATCTGATAGTGGTAGATGTCTAGTCTCCTTTATGGCTCTAATCTGATAGTGGTAGTGGGGTGATAGATGTCTAGTCTCCCTTATGGCTCTAGTCTGATAGTGGTAGTGGGGTGGTAGATATCTAGTCTCCTTTATGGCTCTAATCTGATAGTGGTAGTGGGGTGGTTGATGTCTAGTCTCCTTTATGGCTCTAATCTGATAGTGGTAATGGGGTGATAGATGTCTAGTCTCCTTTATGGCTCTAATCTGATAGTGGTAGATGTCTAGTCTCCTTTATGGCTCTAATCTGATAGTGGTAGTGGGGTGATAGATGTCTAGTCTCCTCTATGGCTCTAATCTGATAGTGGTAGATGTCTAGTCTCCTTTATTGCTCTAATCTGATAGTGGTAGTGGGGTGATAGATGTCTAGTCTCCTTTATGGCTCTAATCTGATAGTGGTAGTTTATTAGTCTCCTTTATGGCTCTAATCTGATAGTGGTAGATGTCTAGTCTCCTTTATGGCTCTAATCTGATAGTGGTAGTGGGGTGATAGATGTCTAGTCTCCTCTATGGCTCTAATCTGATAGTGGTAGTGGGGTGGTAGATGTCTAGTCTCCTTTATTGCTCTAATCTGATAGTGGTAGTGGGGTGATAGATGTCTAGTCTCCTTTATGGCTCTAATCTGATAGTGGTAGATGTCTAGTCTCCTTTATGGCTCTAATCTGATAGTGGTAGATGTCTAGTCTCCTTTATGGCTCTAATCTGATAGTGGTAGTGGGGTGATAGATGTCTAGTCTCCCTTATGGCTCTAATCTGATAGTGGTAGTGGGGTGGTAGATATCTAGTCTCCTTTATGGCTCTAATCTGATAGTGGTAGTGGGGTGGTTGATGTCTAGTCTCCTTTATGGCTCTAATCTGATAGTGGTAATGGGGTGATAGATGTCTAGTCTCCTTTATGGCTCTAATCTGATAGTGGTAGATGTCTAGTCTCCTTTATGGCTCTAATCTGATAGTGGTAGTGGGGTGATAGATGTCTAGTCTCATTTATGGCTCTAATCTGATAGTGGTAGTGGGGTGATAGATGTCTAGTCTCCCTTATGGCTCTAATATGATAGTGGTAGTGAGGTGGTAGATTTCTCCTTAATGGCTTTAATCTGATAGTGGTATTGGGGTAGTAGATGTCTAGTCTCCCTTATGGCTCTAATCTGATAGTGGTAGTGGGGTGGTAGATGTCTAGTCTCCTTTATGGCTCTAATCTGATAGTGGTAGTGGGGTGATATATGTTTAGTCTCCCTTATGGCTCTAATCTGATAGTGGTAGTGGGGTGAAAGATGATTAGTCTCCTTTATGGCTCTAATCTGATAGTGGTAGTGGGGTGATAGATGTCTAGTCTCCTTTATGGCTCTAATCTGATAGTGGTAGATGTCTAGTCTCCTTTATGGCTCTAATCTGATAGTGGTAGTGGGGTGATAGATGTCTGATAGTGGTAGATGTCTAGTCTCCTTTATGGCTCTAATATGATAGTGGTAGTGGGGTGGTAGATGTCTAGTCTCCTTCATGGCTCTAATCTGATAGTGGTAGATGTCTAGTCTCCTTTATGGCTCTAATCTGATAGTGTTAGTGGGGTGGTAGATGTCTAGTCTCCTTTATGGCTCTAATCTGATAGTGGTAGATGTCTAGTCTCCTTTATGGCTCTAATCTGATAGTGGTAGTGGGGTGATAGATGTCTAGTCTCCCTTATGGCTCTAATATGATAGTGGTAGTGGGGTGGTAGATTTCTCCTTAATGGCTTTAATCTGATAGTGGTATTGGGGTAGTAGATGTGTAGTCTCCCTTATGGCTCTAATCTGATAGTGGTAGTGGGGTGGTAGATGTCTAGTCTCCTTTATGGCTCTAATCTGATAGTGGTAGTGGGGTGATATATGTCTAGTCTCCCTTATGGCTCTAATCTGATAGTGGTAGTGGGGTGATAGATGATTAGTCTCCTTTATGGCTCTAATCTGATAGTGGTAGATGTCTAGTCTCCTTTATGGCTCTAATCTGATAGTGGTAGTGGGGTGGTAGATGTCTAGTCTCCTTTATGGCTCTAATCTGATAGTGGTAGTGGGATAAAAGATGTCTAGTCTCCTTTATGGCTCTAATCTGATAGTGGTAGTGGGGTGATAGATGTCTAGTCTCCTTTATGGCTCTAATCTGATAGTGGTAGTGGGGTGATAGATGTCTAGTCTCCTTTATGGCTCTAATCTGATAGTGGTAGTGGGGTGGTAGATGTCTAGTCTCCTTTATGGCTCTAATCTGATAGTTGTAGTGGGGTGGTAGATGTCTAGTCTCCTTTATGGCTCTAATCTGATAGTGGTAGATGTCTAGTCTCCTTTATGGCTCTAATCTGATAGTGGTAGTGGGGTGATAGATGTCTAGTCTCCTCTATGGCTCTAATCTGATAGTGGTAGTGGGGTGATAGATGTCTAGTCTCCTTTATGGCTCTAATCTGATAGTGGTAGATGTCTAGTCTCCTTTATGGCTCTAATCTGATAGTGGTAGATGTCTAGTCTCCTTTATGGCTCTAATCTGATAGTGGTAGTGGGGTGATAGATGTCTAGTCTCCCTTATGGCTCTAGTCTGATAGTGGTAGTGGGGTGGTAGATATCTAGTCTCCTTTATGGCTCTAATCTGATAGTGGTAGTGGGGTGGTTGATGTCTAGTCTCCTTTATGGCTCTAATCTGATAGTGGTAATGGGGTGATAGATGTCTAGTCTCCTTTATGGCTCTAATCTGATAGTGGTAGATGTCTAGTCTCCTTTATGGCTCTAATCTGATAGTGGTAGTGGGGTGATAGATGTCTAGTCTCCTCTATGGCTCTAATCTGATAGTGGTAGTGGGGTGGTAGATGTCTAGTCTCCTTTATTGCTCTAATCTGATAGTGGTAGTGGGGTGATAGATGTCTAGTCTCCTTTATGGCTCTAATCTTATAGTGGTAGTTTATTAGTCTCCTTTATGGCTCTAATCTGATAGTGGTAGATGTCTAGTCTCCTTTATGGCTCTAATCTGATAGTGGTAGTGGGGTGGTAGATGTCTAGTCTCCTTTATGGCTCTAATCTGATAGTAGTAGTGGGGTGGTAGATGTCTAGTCTCCTTTATTGCTCTAATCTGATAGTGGTAGTGGGGTGATAGATGTCTAGTCTCCTTTATGGCTCTAATCTGATAGTGGTAGATGTCTAGTCTCCTTTATGGCTCTAATCTGATAGTGGTAGATGTCTAGTCTCCTTTATGGCTCTAATCTGATAGTGGTAGTGGGGTGATAGATGTCTAGTCTCCCTTATGGCTCTAATCTGATAGTGGTAGTGGGGTGGTAGATATCTAGTCTCCTTTATGGCTCTAATCTGATAGTGGTAGTGGGGTGGTTGATGTCTAGTCTCCTTTATGGCTCTAATCTGATAGTGGTAATGGGGTGATAGATGTCTAGTCTCCTTTATGGCTCTAATCTGATAGTGGTAGATGTCTAGTCTCCTTTATGGCTCTAATCTGATAGTGGTAGTGGGGTGATAGATGTCTAGTCTCATTTATGGCTCTAATCTGATAGTGGTAGTGGGGTGATAGATGTCTAGTCTCCCTTATGGCTCTAATATGATAGTGGTAGTGAGGTGGTAGATTTCTCCTTAATGGCTTTAATCAGATAGTGGTATTGGGGTAGTAGATGTCTAGTCTCCCTTATGGCTCTAATCTGATAGTGGTAGTGGGGTGGTAGATGTCTAGTCTCCTTTATGGCTCTAATCTGATAGTGGTAGTGGGGTGATATATGTTTAGTCTCCCTTATGGCTCTAATCTGATAGTGGTAGTGGGGTGAAAGATGATTAGTCTCCTTTATGGCTCTAATCTGATAGTGGTAGTGGGGTGATAGATGTCTAGTCTCCTTTATGGCTCTAATCTGATAGTGGTAGATGTCTAGTCTCCTTTATGGCTCTAATCTGATAGTGGTAGTGGGGTGATATATGTCTAGTCTCCTTTATGGCTCTAATCTGATAGTGGTAGATGTCTAGTCTCCTTTATGGCTCTAATCTGATAGTGGTAGTGGGGTGGTAGATGTCTAGTCTCCTTCATGGCTCTAATCTGATAGTGGTAGATGTCTAGTCTCCTTTATGGCTCTATTCTGATAGTGTTAGTGGGGTGGTAGATGTCTAGTCTCCTTTATGGCTCTAATCTGATAGTGGTAGATGTCTAGTCTCCTTTATGGCTCTAATCTGATAGTGGTAGTGGGGTGATAGATGTCTAGTCTCCCTTATGGCTCTAATCTGATAGTGGTAGTGGGGTGGTAGATTTCTCCTTAATGGCTTTAATCTGATAGTGGTATTGGGGTAGTAGATGTGTAGTCTCCCTTATGGCTCTAATCTGATAGTGGTAGTGGGGTGGTAGATGTCTAGTCTCCTTTATGGCTCTAATCTGATAGTGGTAGTGGGGTGATATATGTCTAGTCTCCCTTATGGCTCTAATCTGATAGTGGTAGTGGGGTGATAGATGATTAGTCTCCTTTATGGCTCTAATCTGATAGTGGTAGATGTCTAGTCTCCTTTATGGCTCTAATCTGATAGCGGTAGTGGGGTGGTAGATGTCTAGTCTCCTTTATGGCTCTAATCTGATAGTGGTAGTGGGATAAAAGATGTCTAGTCTCCTTTATGGTTCTAATCTGATAGTGGTAGTGGGGTGATAGATGTCTAGTCTCCTTTATGGCTCTAATCTGATAGTGGTAGTGGGGTGATAGATGTCTAGTCTCATTTATGGCTCTAATCTGATAGTGGTAGTGGGGTGATAGATGTCTAGTCTCCCTTATGGCTCTAATATGATAGTGGTAGTGGGGTGGTAGATTTCTCCTTAATGGCTTTAATCAGATAGTGGTATTGGGGTAGTAGATGTCTAGTCTCCCTTATGGCTCTAATCTGATAGTGGTAGTGGGGTGGTAGATGTCTAGTCTCCTTTATGGCTCTATTCTGATAGTGTTAGTGGGGTGGTAGATGTCTAGTCTCCTTTATGGCTCTAATCTGATAGTGGTAGTGGGGTGATAGATGTCTAGTCTCCTTTATGGCTCTAATCTGATAGTGGTAGATGTCTAGTCTCCTTTATCGCTCTAATCTGATAGTGGTAGTGGGGTGATATATGTCTAGTCTCCTTTATGGCTCTAATCTGATAGTGGTAGATGTCTAGTCTCCTTTATGGCTCTAATCTGATAGTGGTAGTGGGGTGGTAGATGTCTAGTCTCCTTCATGGCTCTAATCTGATAGTGGTAGATGTCTAGTCTCCTTTATGGCTCTAATCTGATAGTGTTAGTGGGGTGGTAGATGTCTAGTCTCCTTTATGGCTCTAATCTGATAGTGGTAGATGTCTAGTCTCCTTTATGGCTCTAATCTGATAGTGGTAGTGGGGTGATAGATGTCTAGTCTCCCTTATGGCTCTAATCTGATAGTGGTAGTGGGGTGGTAGATTTCTCCTTAATGGCTTTAATCTGATAGTGGTATTGGGGTAGTAGATGTCTAGTCTCCCTTATGGCTCTAATCTGATAGTGGTAGTGGGGTGGTAGATGTCTAGTCTCCTTTATGGCTCTAATCTGATAGTGGTAGTGGGGTGATATATGTCTAGTCTCCCTTATGGCTCTAATCTGATAGTGGTAGTGGGGTGATAGATGATTAGTCTCCTTTATGGCTCTAATCTGATAGTGGTAGATGTCTAGTCTCCTTTATGGCTCTAATCTGATAGCGGTAGTGGGGTGGTAGATGTCTAGTCTCCTTTATGGCTCTAATCTGATAGTGGTAGTGGGATAAAAGATGTCTAGTCTCCTTTATGGCTCTAATCTGATAGTGGTAGTGGGGTGATAGATGTCTAGTCTCCTTTATGGCTCTAATCTGATAGTGGTAGTGGGGTGGTAGATGTCTAGTCTCCTGTATGGCTCTAATCTGATAGTGGTAGTGGGGTGGTAGATGTCTAGTCTCCTTTATGGCTCTAATCTGATAGTGGTAGATGTCTAGTCTCCTTTATGGCTCTAATCTGATAGTGGTAGTGGGGTGATAGATGTCTAGTCTCCTCTATGGCTCTAATCTGATAGTGGTAGTGGGGTGGTAGATGTCTAGTCTCCTTTATGGCTCTAATCTGATAGTGGTAGTGGGGTGATAGATGTCTAGTCTCCTTTATGGCTCTAATCTGATAGTGGTAGATGTCTAGTCTCCTTTATGGCTCTAATCTGATAGTGGTAGATGTCTAGTCTCCTTTATGGCTCTAATCTGATAGTGGTAGTGGGGTGATAGATGTCTAGTCTCCTTTATGGCTCTAATCTGATAGTGGTAGTGGGGTGGTAGATGTCTAGTCTCCTTTATGGCTCTAATCTGATAGTGGTAATGGGGTGATAGATGTCTAGTCTCCTTTATGGCTCTAATCTGATAGTGGTATTGGGGTGGTAGATGTCTAGTCTCCTTTATGGCTCTAATCTGATAGTGGTAGTGGGGTGGTAGATGTCTAGTCTCCTCTATGGCTCTAATCTGATAGTGGTAGTGGGGTGGTAGATGTCTAGTCTCCTTTATTGCTCTAATCTGATAGTGGTAGTGGGGTGATAGATGTCTAGTCTCCTTTATGGCTCTAATCTGATAGTGGTAGATGTCTAGTCTCCTTTATGGCTCTAATCTGATAGTGGTAGATGTCTAGTCTCCTTTATGGCTCTAATCTGATAGTGGTAGTGGGGTGATAGATGTCTAGTCTCCCTTATGGCTCTAATCTGATAGTGGTAGTGGGGTGGTAGATATCTAGTCTCCTTTATGGCTCTAATCTGATAGTGGTAGTGGGGTGGTAGATGTCTAGTCTCCTTTATGGCTCTAATCTGATAGTGGTAATGGGGTGATAGATGTCTAGTCTCCTTTATGGCTCTAATCTGATAGTGGTAGATGTCTAGTCTCCTTTATGGCTCTAATCTGATAGTGGTAGTGGGGTGATAGATGTCTAGTCTCATTTATGGCTCTAATCTGATAGTGGTAGTGGGGTGGTAGATGTCTAGTCTCCTTTATGGCTCTAATCTGATAGTGGTAGTGGGGTGATAGATGTCTAGTCTCCTTTATGGCTCTAATCTGATAGTGGTAGTGGGGTGGTAGATGTCTAGTCTCCTTTATGGCTCTAATCTGATAGTTGTAGTGGGGTGGTAGATGTCTAGTCTCCTTTATGGCTCTAATCTGATAGTGGTAGATGTCTAGTCTCCTTTATGGCTCTAATCTGATAGTGGTAGTGGGGTGATAGATGTCTAGTCTCCTCTATGGCTCTAATCTGATAGTGGTAGTGGGGTGGTAGATGTCTAGTCTCCTTTATGGCTCTAATCTGATAGTGGTAGATGTCTAGTCTCCTTTATGGCTCTAATCTGATAGTGGTAGATGTCTAGTCTCCTTTATGGCTCTAATCTGATAGTGGTAGTGGGGTGATAGATGTCTAGTCTCCCTTATGGCTCTAGTCTGATAGTGGTAGTGGGGTGGTAGATATCTAGTCTCCTTTATGGCTCTAATCTGATAGTGGTAGTGGGGTGGTTGATGTCTAGTCTCCTTTATGGCTCTAATCTGATAGTGGTAATGGGGTGATAGATGTCTAGTCTCCTTTATGGCTCTAATCTGATAGTGGTAGATGTCTAGTCTCCTTTATGGCTCTAATCTGATAGTGGTAGTGGGGTGATAGATGTCTAGTCTCCTCTATGGCTCTAATCTGATAGTGGTAGTGGGGTGGTAGATGTCTAGTCTCCTTTATTGCTCTAATCTGATAGTGGTAGTGGGGTGATAGATGTCTAGTCTCCTTTATGGCTCTAATCTGATAGTGGTAGTTTATTAGTCTCCTTTATGGCTCTAATCTGATAGTGGTAGATGTCTAGTCTCCTTTATGGCTCTAATCTGATAGTGGTAGTGGGGTGATAGATGTCTAGTCTCCTCTATGGCTCTAATCTGATAGTGGTAGTGGGGTGGTAGATGTCTAGTCTCCTTTATTGCTCTAATCTGATAGTGGTAGTGGGGTGATAGATGTCTAGTCTCCTTTATGGCTCTAATCTGATAGTGGTAGATGTCTAGTCTCCTTTATGGCTCTAATCTGATAGTGGTAGATGTCTAGTCTCCTTTATGGCTCTAATCTGATAGTGGTAGTGGGGTGATAGATGTCTAGTCTCCCTTATGGCTCTAATCTGATAGTGGTAGTGGGGTGGTAGATGTCTAGTCTCCTTTATGGCTCTAATCTGATAGTGGTAGTGGGGTGGTTGATGTCTAGTCTCCTTTATGGCTCTAATCTGATAGTGGTAAAGGGGTGATAGATGTCTAGTCTCCTTTATGGCTCTAATCTGATAGTGGTAGATGTCTAGTCTCCTTTATGGCTCTAATCTGATAGTGGTAGTGGGGTGATAGATGTCTAGTCTCATTTATGGCTCTAATCTGATAGTGGTAGTGGGGTGATAGATGTCTAGTCTCCCTTATGGCTCTAATATGATAGTGGTAGTGAGGTGGTAGATTTCTCCTTAATGGCTTCAATCAGATAGTGGTATTGGGGTAGTAGATGTCTAGTCTCCCTTATGGCTCTAATCTGATAGTGGTAGTGGGGTGGTAGATGTCTAGTCTCCTTTATGGCTCTAATCTGATAGTGGTAGTGGGGTGATATA
Organism: Salvelinus alpinus; assembly: GCF_045679555.1. Classification (NCBI taxonomy): domain Eukaryota; kingdom Metazoa; phylum Chordata; class Actinopteri; order Salmoniformes; family Salmonidae; genus Salvelinus; species Salvelinus alpinus. The sequence goes on from NC_092097.1 coordinate 62,560,295, forward strand.
TGTTTAGTCTCCCTTATGGCTCTAATCTGATAGTGGTAGTGGGGTGAAAGATGATTAGTCTCCTTTATGGCTCTAATCTGATAGTGGTAGTGGGGTGATAGATGTCTAGTCTCCTTTATGGCTCTAATCTGATAGTGGTAGATGTCTAGTCTCCTTTATGGCTCTAATCTGATAGTGGTAGTGGGGTGATATATGTCTAGTCTCCTTTATGGCTCTAATCTGATAGTGGTAGATGTCTAGTCTCCTTTATGGCTCTAATATGATAGTGGTAGTGGGGTGGTAGATGTCTAGTCTCCTTCATGGCTCTAATCTGATAGTGGTAGATGTCTAGTCTCCTTTATGGCTCTAATCTGATAGTGTTAGTGGGGTGGTAGATGTCTAGTCTCCTTTATGGCTCTAATCTGATAGTGGTAGATGTCTAGTCTCCTTTATGGCTCTAATCTGATAGTGGTAGTGGGGTGATAGATGTCTAGTCTCCTTTATGGCTCTAATCTGATAGTGGTAGTGGGGTGATATATGTCTAGTCTCCCTTATGGCTCTAATCTGATAGTGGTAGTGGGGTGATAGATGTCTAGTCTCCTTTATGGCTCTAATCTGATAGTGGTATTGGGGTAGTAGATGTGTAGTCTCCCTTATGGCTCTAATCTGATAGTGGTAGTGGGGTGGTAGATGTCTAGTCTCCTTTATGGCTCTAATCTGATAGTGGTAGTGGGGTGATATATGTCTAGTCTCCCTTATGGCTCTAATCTGATAGTGGTAGTGGGGTGATAGATGATTAGTCTCCTTTATGGCTCTAATCTGATAGTGGTAGATGTCTAGTCTCATTTATGGCTCTAATCTGATAGTGGTAGTGGGGTGGTAGATGTCTAGTCTCCTTTATGGCTCTAATCTGATAGTGGTAGTGGGATGATAGATGTCTAGTCTCCTTTATGGCTCTAATCTGATAGTGGTAGTGGGGTGATAGATGTCTAGTCTCCTTTATGGCTCTAATCTGATAGTGGTAGTGGAGTGATAGATGTCTAGTCTCCTTTATGGCTCTAATCTGATAGTGGTAGTGGGGTGGTAGATGTCTAGTCTCCTTTATGGCTCTAATCTGATAGTGGTAGTGGGGTGGTAGATGTCTAGTCTCCTTTATGGCTCTAATCTGATGATAGTGGTAGATGTCTAGTCTCCTTTATGGCTCTAATCTGATAGTGGTAGTGGGGTGATAGATGTCTAGTCTCCTCTATGGCTCTAATCTGATAGTGGTAGTGGGGTGATAGATGTCTAGTCTCCTTTATGGCTCTAATCTGATAGTGGTAGTGGTAGATGTCTAGTCTCCTTTATGGCTCTAATCTGATAGTGGTAGATGTCTAGTCTCCTTTATGGCTCTAATCTGATAGTGGTAGTGGGGTGATAGATGTCTAGTCTCCTTTATGGCTCTAATCTGATAGTGGTAGTGGGGTGGTAGATATCTAGTCTCCTTTATGGCTCTAATCTGATAGTGGTAGTGGGGTGGTAGATGTCTAGTCTCCTTTATGGCTCTAATCTGATAGTGGTAGTGGGGTGATAGATGTCTAGTCTCCTTTATGGCTCTAATCTGATAGTGGTAGATGTCTAGTCTCCTTTATGGCTCTAATCTGATAGTGGTAGTGGGGTGATAGATGTCTAGTCTCCTCTATGGCTCTAATCTGATAGTGGTAGTGGGGTGGTAGATGTCTAGTCTCCTTTATTGCTCTAATCTGATAGTGGTAGTGGGGTGATAGATGTCTAGTCTCCTTTATGGCTCTAATCTGATAGTGGTAGTTTATTAGTCTCCTTTATGGCTCTAATCTGATAGTGGTAGATGTCTAGTCTCCTTTATGGCTCTAATCTGATAGTGGTAGTGGGGTGATAGATGTCTAGTCTCCTCTATGGCTCTAATCTGATAGTGGTAGTGGGGTGGTAGATGTCTAGTCTCCTTTATTGCTCTAATCTGATAGTGGTAGTGGGGTGATAGATGTCTAGTCTCCTTTATGGCTCTAATCTGATAGTGGTAGATGTCTAGTCTCCTTTATGGCTCTAATCTGATAGTGGTAGATGTCTAGTCTCCTTTATGGCTCTAATCTGATAGTGGTAGTGGGGTGATAGATGTCTAGTCTCCCTTATGGCTCTAATCTGATAGTGGTAGTGGGGTGGTAGATATCTAGTCTCCTTTATGGCTCTAATCTGATAGTGGTAGTGGGGTGGTTGATGTCTAGTCTCCTTTATGGCTCTAATCTGATAGTGGTAATGGGGTGATAGATGTCTAGTCTCCTTTATGGCTCTAATCTGATAGTGGTAGATGTCTAGTCTCCTTTATGGCTCTAATCTGATAGTGGTAGTGGGGTGATAGATGTCTAGTCTCATTTATGGCTCTAATCTGATAGTGGTAGTGGGGTGATAGATGTCTAGTCTCCCTTATGGCTCTAATATGATAGTGGTAGTGAGGTGGTAGATTTCTCCTTAATGGCTTTAATCAGATAGTGGTATTGGGGTAGTAGATGTCTAGTCTCCCTTATGGCTCTAATCTGATAGTGGTAGTGGGGTGGTAGATGTCTAGTCTCCTTTATGGCTCTAATCTGATAGTGGTAGTGGGGTGATATATGTTTAGTCTCCCTTATGGCTCTAATCTGATAGTGGTAGTGGGGTGAAAGATGATTAGTCTCCTTTATGGCTCTAATCTGATAGTGGTAGTGGGGTGATAGATGTCTAGTCTCCTTTATGGCTCTAATCTGATAGTGGTAGATGTCTAGTCTCCTTTATGGCTCTAATCTGATAGTGGTAGTGGGGTGATATATGTCTAGTCTCCTTTATGGCTCTAATCTGATAGTGGTAGATGTCTAGTCTCCTTTATGGCTCTAATCTGATAGTGGTAGTGGGGTGGTAGATGTCTAGTCTCCTTCATGGCTCTAATCTGATAGTGGTAGATGTCTAGTCTCCTTTATGGCTCTATTCTGATAGTGTTAGTGGGGTGGTAGATGTCTAGTCTCCTTTATGGCTCTAATCTGATAGTGGTAGATGTCTAGTCTCCTTTATGGCTCTAATCTGATAGTGGTAGTGGGGTGATAGATGTCTAGTCTCCCTTATGGCTCTAATCTGATAGTGGTAGTGGGGTGGTAGATTTCTCCTTAATGGCTTTAATCTGATAGTGGTATTGGGGTAGTAGATGTGTAGTCTCCCTTATGGCTCTAATCTGATAGTGGTAGTGGGGTGGTAGATGTCTAGTCTCCTTTATGGCTCTAATCTGATAGTGGTAGTGGGGTGATATATGTCTAGTCTCCCTTATGGCTCTAATCTGATAGTGGTAGTGGGGTGATAGATGATTAGTCTCCTTTATGGCTCTAATCTGATAGTGGTAGATGTCTAGTCTCCTTTATGGCTCTAATCTGATAGCGGTAGTGGGGTGGTAGATGTCTAGTCTCCTTTATGGCTCTAATCTGATAGTGGTAGTGGGATAAATGATGTCTAGTCTCCTTTATGGTTCTAATCTGATAGTGGTAGTGGGGTGATAGATGTCTAGTCTCCTTTATGGCTCTAATCTGATAGTGGTAGTGGGGTGATAGGTGTCTAGTCTCCTTTATGGCTCTAATCTGATAGTGGTAGTGGGGTGGTAGATGTCTAGTCTCCTTTATGGCTCTAATCTGATAGTGGTAGATGTCTAGTCTCCTTTATGGCTCTAATCTGATAGTGGTAGTGGGGTGATAGATGTCTAGTCTCCTCTATGGCTCTAATCTGATAGTGGTAGTGGGGTGGTAGATGTCTAGTCTCCTTTATGGCTCTAATCTGATAGTGGTAGTGGGGTGATAGATGTCTAGTCTCCTTTATGGCTCTAATCTGATAGTGGTAGATGTCTAGTCTCCTTTATGGCTCTAATCTGATAGTAGTAGATGTCTAGTCTCCTTTATGGCTCTAATCTGATAGTGGTAGTGGGGTGGTAGATGTCTAGTCTCCCTTATGGCTCTAATCTGATAGTGGTAGTGGGGTGGTTGATGTCTAGTCTCCTTTATGGCTCTAATCTGATAGTGGTAGTGGGGTGATAGATGTCTAGTCTCCTTTATGGCTCTAATCTGATAGTGGTAGATGTCTAGTCTCCTTTATGGCTCTAATCTGATAGTGGTAGTGGGGTGATAGATGTCTAGTCTCCTCTATGGCTCTAATCTGATAGTGGTAGTAGGGTGGTAGATGTCTAGTCTCCTTTATTGCTCTAATCTGATAGTGGTAGTGGGGTGATAGATGTCTAGTCTCCTTTATGGCTCTAATCTGATAGTGGTAGATGTCTAGTCTCCTTTATGGCTCTAATCTGATAGTGGTAGATGTCTAGTCTCCTTTATGGCTCTAATCTGATAGTGGTAGTGGGGTGATAGATGTCTAGTCTCCCTTATGGCTCTAATCTGATAGTGGTAGTGGGGTGGTAGATATCTAGTCTCCTTTATGGCTCTAATCTGATAGTGGTAGTGGGGTGGTTGATGTCTAGTCTCCTTTATGGCTCTAATCTGATAGTGGTAGTGGGGTGATAGATGTCTAGTCTCCTTTATGGCTCTAATCTGATAGTGGTAGTGGGGTGATAGATGTCTAGTCTCATTTATGGCTCTAATCTGATAGTGGTAGTGGGATGATAGATGTCTAGTCTCCCTTATGGCTCTAATATGATAGTGGTAGTGAGGTGGTAGATTTCTCCTTAATGGCTTTAATCAGATAGTGGTATTGGGGTAGTAGATGTCTAGTCTCCCTTATGGCTCTAATCTGATAGTGGTAGTGGGGTGGTAGATGTCTTGTCTCCTTTATGGCTCTAATCTGATAGTGGTAGTGGGGTGATATATGTTTAGTCTCCCTTATGGCTCTAATCTGATAGTGGTAGTGGGGTGAAAGATGATTAGTCTCCTTTATGGCTCTAATCTGATAGTGGTAGTGGGGTGATAGATGTCTAGTCTCCTTTATGGCTCTAATCTGATAGTGGTAGATGTCTAGTCTCCTTTATGGCTCTAATCTGATAGTGGTAGTGGGGTGATAGATGTCTAGTCTCCTTTATGGCTCTAATATGATAGTGGTAGATGTCTAGTCTCCTTTATGGCTCTAATCTGATAGTGGTAGTGGGGTGGTAGATGTCTAGTCTCCTTCATGGCTCTAATCTGATAGTGGTAGATGTCTAGTCTCCTTTATGGCTCTAATCTGATAGTGTTAGTGGGGTGGTAGATGTCTAGTCTCCTTTATGGCTCTAATCTGATAGTGGTAGATGTCTAGTCTCCTTTATGGCTCTAATCTGATAGTGGTAGTGGGGTGATAGATGTCTAGTCTCCCTTATGGCTCTAATATGATAGTGGTAGTGGGGTGGTAGATTTCTCCTTAATGGCTTTAATCTGATAGTGGTATTGGGGTAGTAGATGTCTAGTCTCCCTTATGGCTCTAATCTGATAGTGGTAGTGGGGTGGTAGATGTCTAGTCTCCTTTATGGCTCTAATCTGATAGTGGTAGTGGGGTGATATATGTCTAGTCTCCCTTATGGCTCTAATCTGATAGTGGTAGTGGGGTGATAGATGATTAGTCTCCTTTATGGCTCTAATCTGATAGTGGTAGTGGTAGATGTCTAGTCTCCTTTATGGCTCTAATCTGATAGTGGTAGTGGGGTGGTAGATGTCTAGTCTCCTTTATGGCTCTAATCTGATAGTGGTAGTGGGATAAAAGATGTCTAGTCTCCTTTATGGCTCTAATCTGATAGTGGTAGTGGGGTGATAGATGTCTAGTCTCCTTTATGGCTCTAATCTGATAGTGGTAGTGGGGTGGTAGATGTCTAGTCTCCTTTATGGCTCTAATCTGATAGTTGTAGTGGGGTGGTAGATGTCTAGTCTCCTTTATGGCTCTAATCTGATACTGGTAGATGTCTAGTCTCCTTTATGGCTCTAATCTGATAGTGGTAGTGGGGTGATAGATGTCTAGTCTCCTCTATGGCTCTAATCTGATAGTGGTAGTGGGGTGATAGATGTCTAGTCTCCTTTATGGCTCTAATCTGATAGTGGTAGATGTCTAGTCTCCTTTATGGCTCTAATCTGATAGTGGTAGATGTCTAGTCTCCTTTATGGCTCTAATCTGATAGTGGTAGTGGGGTGATAGATGTCTAGTCTCCCTTATGGCTCTAATCTGATAGTGGTAGTGGGGTGGTAGATATCTAGTCTCCTTTATGGCTCTAATCTGATAGTGGTAGTGGGGTGGTTGATGTCTAGTCTCCTTTATGGCTCTAATCTGATAGTGGTAATGGGGTGATAGATGTCTAGTCTCCTTTATGGCTCTAATCTGATAGTGGTAGATGTCTAGTCTCCTTTATGGCTCTAATCTGATAGTGGTAGTGGGGTGATAGATGTCTAGTCTCCTCTATGGCTCTAATCTGATAGTGGTAGTGGGGTGGTAGATGTCTAGTCTCCTTTATTGCTCTAATCTGATAGTGGTAGTGGGGTGGTAGATGTCTAGTCTCCTTTATGGCTCTAATCTGATAGTGGTAGATGTCTAGTCTCCTTTATGGCTCTAATCTGATAGTGGTAGTGGGGTGGTAGATGTCTAGTCTCCTTTATGGCTCTAATCTGATAGTGTGTAGATGTCTAGTCTCCTCTATGGCTCTAATCTGATAGTGGTAGTGGGGTGGTAGATGTCTAGTCTCCTTTATGGCTCTAATCTGATAGTGGTAGTGGGGGTAGATGTCTAGTCTCCTTTATGGCTCTAATCTGATAGTGGTAGATGTCTAGTCTCCTTTATGGCTCTAATCTGATAGTGGTAGATGTCTAGTCTCCTTTATGGCTCTAATCTGATAGTGGTAGTGGGGTGATAGATGTCTAGTCTCCCTTATGGCTCTAATCTGATAGTGGTAGTGGGGTGGTAGATATCTAGTCTCCTTTATGGCTCTAATCTGATAGTGGTAGTGGGGTGATAGATGTCTAGTCTCATTTATGGCTCTAATCTGATAGTGGTAGTGGGGTGATAGATGTCTAGTCTCCCTTATGGCTCTAATATGATAGTGGTAGTGGGGTGGTAGATTTCTCCTTAATGGCTTTAATCTGATAGTGGTATTGGGGTAGTAGATGTCTAGTCTCCCTTATGGCTCTAATCTGATAGTGGTAGTGGGGTGGTAGATGTCTAGTCTCCTTTATGGCTCTAATCTGATAGTGGTAGTGGGGTGATATATGTTTAGTCTCCCTTATGGCTCTAATCTGATAGTGGTAGTGGGGTGAAAGATGATTAGTCTCCTTTATGGCTCTAATCTGATAGTGGTAGTGGGGTGATAGATGTCTAGTCTCCTTTATGGCTCTAATCTGATAGTGGTAGATGTCTAGTCTCCTTTATGGCTCTAATCTGATAGTGGTAGTGGGGTGATATATGTCTAGTCTCCTTTATGGCTCTAATCTGATAGTGGTAGATGTCTAGTCTCCTTTATGGCTCTAATCTGATAGTGGTAGTGGGGTGGTAGATGTCTAGTCTCCTTCATGGCTCTAATCTGATAGTGGTAGATGTCTAGTCTCCTTTATGGCTCTAATCTGATAGTGTTAGTGGGGTGGTAGATGTCTAGTCTCCTTTATGGCTCTAATCTGATAGTGGTAGATGTCTAGTCTCCTTTATGGCTCTAATCTGATAGTGGTAGTGGGGTGATAGATGTCTAGTCTCCCTTATGGCTCTAATCTGATAGTGGTAGTGGGGTGGTAGATTTCTCCTTAATGGCTTTAATCTGATAGTGGTATTGGGGTAGTAGATGTGTAGTCTCCCTTATGGCTCTAATCTGATAGTGGTAGTGGGGTGGTAGATGTCTAGTCTCCTTTATGGCTCTAATCTGATAGTGGTAGTGGGGTGATATATGTCTAGTCTCCCTTATGGCTCTAATCTGATAGTGGTAGTGGGGTGATAGATGATTAGTCTCCTTTATGGCTCTAATCTGATAGTGGTAGATGTCTAGTCTCCTTTATGGCTCTAATCTGATAGCGGTAGTGGGGTGGTAGATGTCTAGTCTCCTTTATGGCTCTAATCTGATAGTGGTAGTGGGATAAAAGATGTCTAGTCTCCTTTATGGTTCTAATCTGATAGTGGTAGTGGGGTGATAGATGTCTAGTCTCCTTTATGGCTCTAATCTGATAGTGGTAGTGGGGTGATAGATGTCTAGTCTCCTTTATGGCTCTAATCTGATAGTGGTAGTGGGGTGGTAGATGTCTAGTCTCCTTTATGGCTCTAATCTGATAGTTGTAGTGGGGTGGTAGATGTCTAGTCTCCTTTATGGCTCTAATCTGATAGTGGTAGATGTCTAGTCTCCTTTATGGCTCTAATCTGATAGTGGTAGTGGGGTGATAGATGTCTAGTCTCCTCTATGGCTCTAATCTGATAGTGGTAGTGGGGTGGTAGATGTCTAGTCTCCTTTATGGCTCTAATCTGATAGTGGTAGTGGGGTGATAGATGTCTAGTCTCCTTTATGGCTCTAATCTGATAGTGGTAGATGTCTAGTCTCCTTTATGGCTCTAATCTGATAGTGGTAGATGTCTAGTCTCCTTTATGGCTCTAATCTGATAGTGGTAGTGGGGTGATAGATGTCTAGTCTCCTTTATGGCTCTAATCTGATAGTGGTAGTGGGGTGGTAGATATCTAGTCTCCTTTATGGCTCTAATCTGATAGTGGTAGTGGGGTGGTTGATGTCTAGTCTCCTTTATGGCTCTAATCTGATAGTGGTAATGGGGTGATAGATGTCTAGTCTCCTTTATGGCTCTAATCTGATAGTGGTAGATGTCTAGTCTCCTTTATGGCTCTAATCTGATAGTGGTAGTGGGGTGATAGATGTCTAGTCTCATTTATGGCTCTAATCTGATAGTGGTAGTGGGGTGATAGATGTCTAGTCTCCCTTATGGCTCTAATATGATAGTGGTAGTGAGGTGGTAGATTTCTCCTTAATGGCTTTAATCAGATAGTGGTATTGGGGTAGTAGATGTCTAGTCTCCCTTATGGCTCTAATCTGATAGTGGTAGTGGGGTGGTAGATGTCTAGTCTCCTTTATGGCTCTAATCTGATAGTGGTAGTGGGGTGAAAGATGATTAGTCTCCTTTATGGCTCTAATCTGATAGTGGTAGTGGGGTGATAGATGTCTAGTCTCCTTTATGGCTCTAATCTGATAGTGGTAGATGTCTAGTCTCCTTTATGGCTCTAATCTGATAGTGGTAGTGGGGTGATATATGTCTAGTCTCCTTTATGGCTCTAATCTGATAGTGGTAGATGTTTAGTCTCCTTTATGGCTCTAATCTGATAGTGGTAGTGGGGTGATAGATGTCTAGTCTCCTTCATGGCTCTAATCTGATAGTGGTAGATGTCTAGTCTCCTTTATGGCTCTAATCTGATAGTGTTAGTGGGGTGGTAGATGTCTAGTCTCCTTTATGGCTCTAATCTGATAGTGGTAGATGTCTAGTCTCCTTTATGGCTCGAATCTGATAGTGGTAGTGGGGTGATAGATGTCTAGTCTCCCTTATGGCTCTAATATGATAGTGGTAGTGGGGTGGTAGATTTCTCCTTAATGGCTTTAATCTGATAGTGGTATTGGGGTAGTAGATGTCTAGTCTCCCTTATGGCTCTAATCTGATAGTGGTAGTGGGGTGGTAGATGTCTAGTCTCCTTTATGGCTCTAATCTGATAGTGGTAGTGGGGTGATATATGTCTAGTCTCCCTTATGGCTCTAATCTGATAGTGGTAGTGGGGTGATAGATGATTAGTCTCCTTTATGGCTCTAATCTGATAGTGGTAGTGGGGTGATAGATGTCTAGTATCCTTTATGGCTCTAATCTGATAGTGGTAGATGTCTAGTCTCCTTTATGGCTCTAATCTGATAGTGGTAGTGGGGTGATATATGTCTAGTCTCCTTTATGGCTCTAATCTGATAGTGGTAGATGTCTAGTCTCCTTTATGGCTCTAATCTGATAGTGGTAGTGGGGTGGTAGATGTCTAGACTCCTTCATGGCTCTAATCTGATAGTGGTAGATGTCTAGTCTCCTTTATGGCTCTAATCTGATAGTGGTAGTGGGGTGGTAGATGTCTAGTCTCCCTTATGGCTCTAATCTGATAGTGGTAGTGGGATAAAATATGTCTAGTCTCCTTCATGGCTCTAATCTGATAGTGGTAGTGGGGTGATAGATGTCTAGTCTCCTTTATGGCTCTAATCTGATAGTGGTAGTGGGGTGATAGATGTCTAGTCTCCTTTATGGCTCTAATCTGATAGTGGTAGTGGGGTGGTAGATGTCTAGTCTCCTTTATGGCTCTAATCTGATAGTTGTAGTGGGGTGGTAGATGTCTAGTCTCCTTTATGGCTCTAATCTGATAGTTGTAGTGGGGTGATAGATGTCTAGTCTCCTTTATGGCTCTAATCTGATAGTGGTAGATGTCTAGTCTCCTTTATGGCTCTAATCTGATAGTGGTAGTGGGGTGATAGATGTCTAGTCTCCTTTATGGCTCTAATCTGATAGTGGTAGTGGGGTGGTAGATGTCTAGTCTCCTTTATGGCTCTAATCTGATAGTGGTAGTGGGGTGATAGATGTCTAGTCTCCTTTATGGCTCTAATCTGATAGTGGTAGATGTCTAGTCTCCTTTATGGCTCTAATCTGATAGTGGTAGATGTCTAGTCTCCTTTATGGCTCTAATCTGATAGTGGTAGTGGGGTGATAGATGTCTAGTCTCCCTTATGGCTCTAATCTGATAGTGGTAGTGGGGTGGTAGATGTCTAGTCTCCTTTATGGCTCTAATCTGATAGTGGTAGTGGGGTGGTAGATGTCTAGTCTCCTTTATGGCTCTAATCTGATAGTGGTAATGGGGTGATAGATGTCTAGTCTCCTTTATGACTCTAATCTGATAGTGGTAGATGTCTAGTCTCCTTTATGGCTCTAATCTGATAGTGGTAGTGGGGTGATAGATGTCTAGTCTCATTTATGGCTCTAATCTGATAGTGGTAGTGGGGTGATAGATGTCTAGTCTCCCTTATGGCTCTAATATGATAGTGGTAGTGAGGTGGTAGATTTCTCCTTAATGGCTTTAATCAGATAGTGGTATTGGGGTAGTAGATGTCTAGTCTCCCTTATGGCTCTAATCTGATAGTGGTAGTGGGGTGATAGATGTCTAGTCTCCTTTATGGCTCTAATCTGATAGTGGTAGTGGGGTGATATATGTCTAGTCTCCCTTATGGCTTTAATCTGATAGTGGTAGTGGTGTGAAAGATGATTAGTCTCCTTTATGGCTCTAATCTGATAGTGGTAGTGGGTTGATAGATGTCTAGTCTCCTTTATGGCTCTAATCTGATAGTGGTAGATGTCTAGTCTCCTTTATGGCTCTAATCTGATAGTGGTAGCGGGGTGATATATGTCTAGTCTCCTTTATGGCTCTAATCTGATATTGGTAGATGTCTAGTCTCCTTTATGGCTCTAATCTGATAGTGGTAGTGGGGTGGTAGATGTCTAGTCTCCTTCATGGCTCTAATCTGATAGTGGTAGATGTCTAGTCTCCTTTATGGCTCTAATCTGATAGTGTTAGTGGGGTGGTAGATGTCTAGTCTCCTTTATGGCTCTAATCTGATAGTGGTAGTGGGGTGATAGATGTCTAGTCTCCTTCATGGCTCTAATCTGATAGTGGTAGTGGGATAAAAGATGTCTAGTCTCCTTTATGGCTCTAATCTGATAGTGGTAGTGGGGTGGTAGATGTCTAGTCTCCTTTATGGCTCTAATCTGATAGTGGTAGTGGGATAAAAGATGTCTAGTCTCCTTTATGGCTCTAATCTGATAGTGGTAGTGGGGTGATAGATGTCTAGTCTCCTTTATGGCTCTAATCTGATAGTGGTAGTGGGGTGATAGATGTCTAGTCTCCTTTATGGCTCTAATCTGATAGTGGTAGTTGGGTGGTAGATGTCTAGTCTCCTTTATGGCTCTAATCTGATAGTTGTAGTGGGGTGGTAGATGTCTAGTCTCCCTTATGGCTCTAATCTGATAGTGGTAGTGGGGTGAAAGATGATTAGTCTCCTTTATGGCTCTAATCTGATAGTGGTAGTGGGGTGATAGATGTCTAGTCTCCTTTATGGCTCTAATCTGATAGTGGTAGTGGGGTGGTAGATGTCTAGTCTCCTTTATGGCTCTAATCTGATAGTTGTAGTGGGGTGGTAGATGTCTAGTCTCCTTTATGGCTCTAATCTGATAGTGGTAGTGGGGTAGATGTCTAGTCTCCTTTATGGCTCTAATCTGATAGTGGTAGTGGGGTGATAGATGTCTAGTCTCCTTTATGGCTCTAATCTGATAGTGGTAGATGTCTAGTCTCCTTTATGGCTCTAATCTGATAGTGGTAGTGGGGTGATATATGTCTAGTCTCCTTTATGGCTCTAATCTGATAGTGGTAGATGTCTAGTCTCCTTTATGGCTCTAATCTGATAGTGGTAGTGGGGTGGCAGATGTCTAGTCTCCTTCATGGCTCTAATCTGATAGTGGTAGATGTCTAGTCTCCTTTATGGCTCTAATCTGATAGTGTTAGTGGGGTGGTAGATGTCTAGTCTCCTTTATGGCTCTAATCTGATAGTGGTAGTGGGGTGATAGATGTCTAGTCTCCTTCATGGCTCTAATCTGATAGTGGTAGATGTCTAGTCTCCTTTATGGCTCTAATCTGATAGTGGTAGTGGGATGGTAGATGTCTAGTCTCCTTTTTGGCTCTAATCTGATAGTGGTAGTGGGATAAAAGATGTCTAGTCTCCTTTATGGCTCTAATCTGATAGTGGTAGTGGGGTGATAGATGTCTAGTCTCCTTTATGGCTCTAATCTGATAGTGGTAGTGGGGTGATAGATGTCTAGTCTCCTTTATGGCTCTAATCTGATAGTGGTAGTGGGGTGGTAGATGTCTAGTCTCCTTTATGGCTCTAATCTGCTAGTTGTAGTGAGGTTGTAGATGTCTAGTCTCCTTTATGGCTCTAATCTGATAGTGGTAGATGTCTAGTCTCCTTTATGGCTCTAATCTGATAGTGGTAGTGGGGTGATAGATGTCTAGTCTCCTTTATGGCTCTAATCTGATAGTGGTAGTGGGGTGGTAGATGTCTAGTCTCCTTTATGGCTCTAATCTGATAGTGGTAGATGTCTAGTCTCCTTTATGGCTCTAATCTGATAGTGGTAGATGTCTAGTCTCCTTTATGGCTCTAATCTGATAGTGGTAGTGGGGTGATAGATGTCTAGTCTCCTTTATGGCTCTAATCTGATAGTGGTAGATGTCTAGTCTCCTTTATGGCTCTAATCTGATAGTGGTAGATGTCTAGTCTCCTTTATGGCTCTAATCTGATAGTGGTAGTGGGGTGATAGATGTCTAGTCTCCCTTATGGCTCTAATCTGATAGTGGTAGTGGGGTGGTAGATATCTAGTCTCCTTTATGGCTCTAATCTGATAGTGGTAGTGGGGTGGTTGATGTCTAGTCTCCTTTATGGCTCTAATCTGATAGTGGTAGTGGGGTGATAGATGTCTAGTCTCCTTTATGGCTCTAATCTGATAGTGGTAGTGGGGTGATAGATGTCTAGTCTCCTTTATGGCTCTAATCTGATAGTGGAAGATGTCTAGTCTCCTTTATGGCTCTAATCTGATAGTGGTAGTGGGGTGATAGATGTCTAGTCTCATTTATGGCTCTAATCTGATAGTGGTAGTGGGGTGATAGATGTCTAGTCTCCCTTATGGCTCTAATATGATAGTGGTAGTGAGGTGGTAGATTTCTCCTTAATGGCTTTAATCAGATAGTGGTATTGGGGTAGTAGATGTCTAGTCTCCCTTATGGCTCTAATCTGATAGTGGTAGTGGGGTGGTAGATGTCTAGTCTCCTTTATGGCTCTAATCTGACAGTGGTAGTGGGGTGATATATGTCTAGTCTCCCTTATGGCTCTAATCTGATAGTGGTTGTGGGGTGAAAGATGATTAGTCTCCTTTATGGCTCTAATCTGATAGTGGTAGTGGGGTGATAGATGTCTAGTCTCCTTTATTTCTCTAATCTGATAGTGGTAGATGTCTAGTCTCCTTTATGGCTCTAATCTGATAGTGGAAGTGGGTGATATATGTCTAGTCTCCTTTATGGCTCTAATCTGATAGTGGTAGATGTCTAGTCTCCTTTATGGCTCTAATCTGATAGTGGTAGTGGGGTGGTAGATGTCTAGTCTCCTTCATGGCTCTAATCTGATAGTGGTAGATGTCTAGTCTCCTTTATGGCTCTAATCTGATAGTGTTAGTGGGGTGGTAGATGTCTAGTCTCCTTTATGGCTCTAATCTGATAGTGGTAGTTGGGTGATAGATGTCTAGTCTCCTTCATGGCTCTAATCTGATAGTGGTAGATGTCTAGTCTCCTTTATGGCTCTAATCTGATAGTGGTAGATGTCTAGTCTCCTTTATGGCTCTAATCTGATAGTGGTGGTGGGATGATAGATGTCTAGTCACCTTTATGGCTCTAATCTGATAGTGGTAGTGGGGTGATAGATGTCTAGTCTCCTTTATGGCTCTAATCTGATAGTGGTAGTGGGGTGATAGATGTCTAGTCTCCCTTCTGGCTCGAATCTGATAGTGGTAGTGGGATGATAGATGTCTAGTCACCTTTATGGCTCTAATCTGATAGTGGTAGTGGGGTGATAGATGTCTAGTCTCATTTATGGCTCTAATCTGATAGTGGTAGATGTCTAGTCTCCTTTATCGCTCTAATCTGATAGTGGTAGTGGGGTGATATATGTCTAGTCTCCTTTATGGCTCTAATCTGATAGTGGTAGATGTCTAGTCTCCTTTATGGCTCTAATCTGGTAGTGGGGTGGTAGATGTCTAGTCTCCTTCATGGCTCTAATCTGATAGTGGTAGATGTCTAGTCTCCTTTATGGCTCTAATCTGATAGTGTTAGTGGGGTGGTAGATGTCTAGTCTCCTTTATGGCTCTAATCTAATAGTGTTAGTGGGGTGATAGATGTCTAGTCTCCTTCATGGCTCTAATCTGATAGTGGTAGATGTCTAGTCTCCTTTATGGCTCTAATCTGATAGTGGTAGATGTCTAGTCTCCTTTATGGCTCTAATCTGGTAGTGGGATGATAGATGTCTAGTCACCTTTATGGCTCTAATCTGATAGTGGTAGTGGGGTGATAGATGTCTAGTCTCCTTTATGGCTCTAATCTGATAGTGGTAGTGGGGTGATAGATGTCTAGTCTCCTTTATGGCTCTAATCTGATAGTGGTAGTGGGGTGATAGATGTCTAGTCTCCCTTCTGGCTCGAATCTGATAGTGGTAGTGGGATGATAGATGTCTAGTCTCCTTTATGGCTCTAATCTGATAGTGGTAGTGGGGTGGTAGATGTCTAGTCTCCTTTATGGCTCTAATCTGATAGTGGTAGATGTCTAGTCTCCTTTATCGCTCTAATCTGATAGTGGTAGTGGGGTGATATATGTCTAGTCTCCTTTATGGCTCTAATCTGATAGTGGTAGATGTCTAGTCTCCTTTATGGCTCTAATCTGATAGTGGTAGTGGGGTGGTAGATGTCTAGTCTCCTTCATGGCTCTAATCTGATAGTGGTAGATGTCTAGTCTCCTTTATGGCTCTAATCTGATAGTGTTAGTGGGGTGGTAGATGTCTAGTCTCCTTTATGGCTCTAATCTAATAGTGTTAGTGGGGTGATAGATGTCTAGTCTCCTTCATGGCTCTAATCTGATAGTGGTAGATGTCTAGTCTCCTTTATGGCTCTAATCTGATAGTGGTAGATGTCTAGTCTCCTTTATGGCTCTAATCTGGTAGTGGGATGATAGATGTCTAGTCACCTTTATGGCTCTAATCTGATAGTGGTAGTGGGGTGATAGATGTCTAGTCTCCTTTATGGCTCTAATCTGATAGTGGTAGTGGGGTGATAGATGTCTAGTCTCCTTTATGGCTCTAATCTTATAGTGGTAGATGTCTAGTCTCCTTTATGGCTCTAATCTGATAGTGGTAGTGGGGTGATAGATGTCTAGTCTCCTTTATGGCTCTAATCTGATAGTGGTAGTGGGGTGATAGATGTCTAGTCTCCCGTATGGCTCTAATATGATAGTGGTAGTGGGGTGGTAGATTTCTCCTTAATGGCTTTAATCTGATAGTGGTATTGGGGTAGTAGATGTCTAGTCTCCCTTATGGCTCTAATCTGATAGTGGTAGTGGGGTGGTAGATGTCTAGTCTCCTTTATGGCTCTAATCTGATAGTGGTAGTGGGGTGATATATGTCTAGTCTCCCTTATGGCTCTAATCTGATAGTGGTAGTGGGGTGATAGATGATTAGTCTCCTTTATGGCTCTAATTTGATAGTGGTAAGTGGGGTGATAGATGTCTAGTCTCCTTTATGGCTCTAATCTGATAGTGGTAGATGGCTAGTCTCCTTTATGGCTCTAATCTGATAGTGGTAGTGGGGTGATATATGTCTAGTCTCCTTTATGGCTCTTATCTGATAGTGGTAGATGTCTAGTCTCCTTTATGGCTCTAATCTGATAGTGGTAGTGGGGTGGTAGATGTCTAGTCTCCTTCATGGCTGTAATCTGATAGTGGTAGATGTCTAGTCTCCTTTATGGCTCTAATCTGATAGTGTTAGTGGGGTGGTAGATGTCTAGTCTCCTTTATGGCTCTAATCTGATAGTGGTAGTGGGTTGATAGATGTCTAGTCTCCTTCATGGCTCTAATCTGATAGTGGTAGATGTCTAGTCTCCTTTATGGCTCTAATCTGATAGTGGTAGTGGGGTGGTAGATGTCTAGTCTCCTTTATGGCTCTAATCTGATAGTGGTAGTGGGGTGATAGATGTCTAGTCTCCTTTATGGCTCTAATCTGATAGTGGTAGTGGGGTGGTAGATGTCTAGTCTCCTTTATGGCTCTAATCTGATAGTGCTAGTGGGGTGGTAGATGTCTAGTCTCCTTTATGGCTCTAATCTGATAGTGGTAGTGGGGTGATAGATGTCTAGTCTCCTTTATGGCTCTAATCTGATAGTGGTAGTGGGGTGATAGACGTCTAGTCTCCTTTATGGCTCTAATCTGATAGTGGTAGTGGGGTGGTAGATGTCTAGTCTCCTTTATGGCTCTAATCTGATAGTGGTAGTGGGGTGGTAGATGTCTAGTCTCCTTTATGGCTCTAATCTGATAGTGGTAGATGTCTAGTCTCCTTTATGGCTCTAATCTGATAGTGGTAGTGGGGTGGTAGATGTCTAGTCTCCTTCATGGCTCTAATCTGATAGTGGTAGATGTCTAGTCTCCTTTATGGCTCTAATCTGATAGTGTTAGTGGGGTGGTAGATGTCTAGTCTCCTTTATGGCTCTAATCTAATAGTGTTAGTGGGGTGATAGATGTCTAGTCTCCTTCATGGCTCTAATCTGATAGTGGTAGATGTCTAGTCTCCTTTATGGCTCTAATCTGATAGTGGTAGATGTCTAGTCTCCTTTATGGCTCTAATCTGATAGTGGTAGTGGGGTGGTAGATGTCTAGTCTCCTTCATGGTTCTAATCTGATAGTGGTAGATGTCTAGTCTCCTTTATGGCTCTAATCTGATAGTGTTAGTGGGGTGGTAGATGTCTAGTCTCCTTTATGGCTCTAATCTAATAGTGTTAGTGGGGTGATAGATGTCTAGTCTCCTTCATGGCTCTAATCTGATAGTGGTAGATGTCTAGTCTCCTTTATGGCTCTAATCTGATAGTGGTAGTGGGGTGGTAGATGTCTAGTCTCCTTTATGGCTCTAATCTGATAGTGGTAGTGGGGTGATAGATGTCTAGTCTCCTTTATGGCTCTAATCTGATAGTGGTAGTGGGGTGATAGATGTCTAGTCTCCCTTCTGGCTCTAATCTGATAGTGGTAGTGGGATGATAGATGTCTAGTCACCTTTATGGCTCTAATCTGATAGTGGTAGTGGGGTGATAGATGTCTAGTCTCCTTTATGGCTCTAATCTGATAGTGGTAGTGGGGTGGTAGATGTCTAGTGTCCTTTATGGCTCTAATCTGATAGTGGTAGTGGGGTGATAGATGTCTAGTCTCCTTTATGGCTCTAATCTGATAGTGGTAGATGTCTAGTCTCCTTTATGGCTCTAATCTGATAGTGGTAGATGTCTAGTCTCCTTTATGGCTCTAATCTGATAGTGGTAGTGGGGTGGTAGATGTCTAGTCTCATTTATGGCTCTAATCTGATAGTGGTAGTGGGGTGATAGATGTCTAGTCTCCCTTATGGCTCTAATATGATAGTGGTAGTGAGGTGGTAGATTTCTCCTTAATGGCTTTAATCAGATAGTGGTATTGGGGTAGTAGATGTCTAGTCTCCCTTAGGGCTCTAATCTGATAGTGGTAGTGGGGTGGTAGATGTCTAGTCTCCTTTATGGCTCTAATCTGATAGTGGTAGTGGGGTGATATATGTCTAGTCTCCCTTATGGCTCTAATCTGATAGTGGTAGTGGGGTGATAGATGTCTAGTCTCCTTTATGGCACTAATCTGATAGTGGTAGTGGGGTGGTAGATGTCTAGTCTCCTTTATGGCTCTAATCTGATAGTGGTAGTAGTCTAGTCTCCTTTATGGCTCTAATCTTATAGTGGTAGATGTCTAGTCTCCTTTATGGCTCTAATCTGATAGTGGTAGTGGGGTGATAGATGTCTAGTCTCCCTTATGCTTCTAATCTGATAGTGGTAGTGGGGTGGTAGATATCTAGTCTCATTTATGGCTCTAATCTTATAGTGGTAGTGGGGTGGTAGATGTCTAGTCTCCTTTATGGCTCTAATCTGATAGTGGTAGTGGGGTGATAGATGTCTAGTCTCCTTTATGGCTCTAATCTGATAGTGGTAGATGTCTAGTCTCCTTTATGGCTCTAATCTGATAGTGTTAGTGGGGTGGTAGATGTCTAGTCTCCTTTATGGCTCTAATCTAATAGTGTTAGTGGGGTGATAGATGTCTAGTCTCCTTCATGGCTCTAATCTGATAGTGGTAGATGTCTTGTCTCCTTTATGGCTCTAATCTGATAGTGGTAGATGTCTAGTCTCCTTTATGGCTCTAATCTGATAGTGGTAGTGGGGTGGTAGATGTCTAGTCTCCTTCATGGTTCTAATCTGATAGTGGTAGATGTCTAGTCTCCTTTATAGCTCTAATCTGATAGTGTTAGTGGGGTGGTAGATGTCTAGTCTCCTTTATGGCTCTAATCTAATAGTGTTAGTGGGGTGATAGATGTCTAGTCTCCTTTATGGCTCTAATCTGATAGTGGTAGATGTCTAGTCTCCTTTATGGCTCTAATCTGATAGTGGTAGTGGGGTGGTAGATGTCCAGTCTCCTTTATGGCTCTAATCTGATAGTGGTAGTGGGATGATAGATGTCTAGTCTCCTTTATGGCTCTAATCTGATAGTGGTAGTGGGGTGATAGATGTCTAGTCTCCCTTCTGGCTCTAATCTGATAGTGGTAGTGGGATGATAGATGTCTAGTCACCTTTATGGCTCTAATCTGATAGTGGTAGTGGGGTGATAGATGTCTAGTCTCCTTTATGGCTCTAATCTGATAGTGGTAGTGTGGTGGTAGATGTCTAGTCTCCTTTATGGCTCTAATCTGATAGTGGTAGTGGGGTGGTAGATGTTTAGTATCCTTTATGGCTCTAATCTGATAGTGGTAGACGTCTAGTCTCCTTTATGGCTCTAGTCTGATAGTGGTAGTGGGGTGGTAGATGTCTAGTCTCCTTTATGGCTCTAATCTGATAGTGGTAGATGTCTAGTCTCCTTTATGGCTCTAATCTGATAGTGGTAGATGTCTAGTCTCCTTTATGGCTCTAATCTGATAGTGGTAGTTGTCTAGTCTCCTTTATGGCTCTAATCTGATAGTGGTAGTGGGGTGATAGATGTCTAGACTCCCGTATGGCTCTAATCTGATAGTGGTAGTGGGGTGATAGATGTCTAGTCTCCCTTATGGCTCTAATATGATAGTGGTAGTGGGGTGGTAGATTTCTCATTAATGGCTTTAATCTGACAGTGGTACTGGGGTGGTAGATGTCTAGTCTCCTTTATGGCTCTAATCTGATAGTGGTAGATGTCTAGTCTCCTTTATGGCTCTAATCTGATAGTGGTAGATGTCTAGTCTCCTTTATGGCTCTAATCTGATAGTGGTAGTGGGGTGGTAGATGTCTAGTCTCCTTTATGGCTCTAATCTGATAGTGGTAGTGGGGTGGTAGATGTCTAGTGTCCTTTATGGCTCTAATCTGATAGTGGTAGTGGGGTGATAGATGTCTAGTCTCCTTTATGGCTCTAATCTGATAGTGGTAGATGTCTAGTCTCCTTTATGGCTCTAATCTGATAGTGGTAGATGTCTAGTCTCCTTTATGGCTCTAATCTGATAGTGGTAGTGGGGTGGTAGATGTCTAGTCTCATTTATGGCTCTAATCTGATAGTGGTAGTGGGGTGATATATGTCTAGTCTCCCTTATGGCTCTAATATGATAGTGGTAGTGAGGTGGTAGATTTCTCCTTAATGGCTTTAATCAGATAGTGGTATTGGGGTAGTAGATGTCTAGTCTCCCTTATGGCTCTAATCTGATAGTGGTAGTGGGGTGGTAGATGTCTAGTCTCCTTTATGGCTCTAATCTGATAGTGGTAGTGGGGTGATATATGTCTAGTCTCCCTTATGGCTCTAATCTGATAGTGGTAGTGGGGTGATAGATGTCTAGTCTCCTTTATGGCACTAATCTGATAGTGGTAGTGGGGTGGTAGATGTCTAGTCTCCTTTATGGCTCTAATCTGATAGTGGTAGTAGTCTAGTCTCCTTTATGGCTCTAATCTGATAGTGGTAGATGTCTAGTCTCCTTTATGGCTCTAATCTGATAGTGGTAGTGGGGTGATAGATGTCTAGTCTCCCTTATGCTTCTAATCTGATAGTGGTAGTGGGGTGGTAGATATCTAGTCTCATTTATGGCTCTAATCTTATAGTGGTAGTGGGGTGGTAGATGTCTAGTCTCCTTTATGGCTCTAATCTGATAGTGGTAGTGGGGTGATAGATGTCTAGTCTCCTTTATGGCTCTAATCTGATAGTGGTAGATGTCTAGTCTCCTTTATGGCTCTAATCTGATAGTGGTATTGGGGTGATAGATGTCTAGTCTCTTTTATGGCACTAATCTGATAGTGGTAGTGGGGTGGTAGATGTCTAGTCTCCTTTATGGCTCTAATCTGATAGTGGTAGATGTCTAGTCTCCTTTATGGCTCTAATCTGATAGTGGTAGATGTCTAGTCTCCTTTATGGCTCTAATCTGATAGTGGTAGTGGGGTGGTAGATGTCTAGTCTCCTTTATGGCTCTAATCTGATAGTGGTAGTTGGGTGATATATGTCTAGTCTCCTTCATGGCTCTAATCTGATAGTGGTAGATGTCTAGTCTCCTTTATGGCTCTAATCTGATAGTGGTAGTGGGGTGGTAGATGTCTAGTCTCCTTTATGGCTCTAATCTGATAGTGGTGGTGGGATGATAGATGTCTAGTCACCTTTATGGCTCTAATCTGATAGTGGTAGTGGGGTGATAGATGTCTAGTCTCCTTTATGGCTCTAATCTGATAGTGGTAGTGGGGTGATAGATGTCTAGTCTCCCTTATGGCTCTAATATGATAGTGGTAGTGAGGTGGTAGATTTGTCCTTAATGGCTTTAATCAGATAGTGGTATTGGGTTAGTAGATGTCTAGTCTCCCTTATGGCTCTAATCTGATAGTGGTAGTGGGGTGGTAGATGTCTAGTCTCCTTTATGGCTCTAATCTGATAGTGGTAGTGGGGTGATATATGTCTAGTCTCCCTTATGGCTCTAATCTGATAGTGGTTGTGGGGTGAAAGATGATTAGTCTCCTTTATGGCTCTAATCTGATAGTGGTAGTGGGGTGATAGATGTCTAGTCTCCTTTATGGCTCTAATCTGATAGTGGTAGATGTCTAGTCTCCTTTATCGCTCTAATCTGATAGTGGTAGTGGGGTGATATATGTCTAGTCTCCTTTATGGCTCTAATCTGATAGTGGTAGATGTCTAGTCTCCTTTATGGCTCTAATCTGATAGTGGTCGTGGGGTGGTAGATGTCTAGTCTCATTTATGGCTCTAATCTGATAGTGGTAGTGGGGTGATAGATGTCTAGTCTCCCTTATGGCTCTAATATGATAGTGGTAGTGAGGTGGTAGATTTCTCCTTAATGGCTTTAATCAGATAGTGGTATTGGGGTAGTAGATGTCTAGTCTCCCTTATGGCTCTAATCTGATAGTGGTAGTGGGGTGGTAGATGTCTAGTCTCCTTTATGGCTCTAATCTGATAGTGGTAGTGGGGTGATATATGTCTAGTCTCCCTTATGGCTCTAATCTGATAGTGGTTGTGGGGTGAAAGATGTCTAGTCTCCTTTATTTCTCTAATCTGATAGTGGTAGATGTCTAGTCTCCTTTATGGCTCTAATCTGATAGTGGTAGTGGGGTGATATATGTCTAGTCTCCTTTATGGCTCTAATCTGATAGTGGTAGGTGTCTAGTCTCCTTTATGGCTCTAATCTGATAGTGGTAGTGGGGTGGTAGATGTCTAGTCTCCTTCATGGCTCTAATCTGATAGTGGTAGATGTCTAGTCTCCTTTATGGCTCTAATCTGATAGTGTTAGTGGGGTGGTAGATGTCTAGTCTCCTTTATGGCTCTAATCTGATAGTGGTAGTTGGGTGATAGATGTCTAGTCTCCTTCATGGCTCTAATCTGATAGTGGTAGATGTCTAGTCTCCTTTATGGCTCTAATCTGATAGTGGTAGTGGGGTGGTAGATGTCTAGTCTCCTTTCTGGCTCTAATCTGATAGTGGTGGTGGGATGATAGATGTCTAGTCACCTTTATGGCTCTAATCTGATAGTGGTAGTGGGGTGATAGATGTCTAGTCTCCTTTATGGCTCTAATCTGATAGTGGTAGTGGGGTGATAGATGTCTAGTCTCCCTTCTGGCTCGAATCTGATAGTGGTAGTGGGATGATAGATGTCTAGTCACCTTTATGGCTCTAATCTGATAGTGGTAGTGGGGTGATAGATGTCTAGTCTCCTTTATGGCTCTAATCTGATAGTGGTAGATGTCTAGTCTCCTTTATCGCTCTAATCTGATAGTGGTAGTGGGGTGATATATGTCTAGTCTCCTTTATGGCTCTAATCTGATAGTGGTAGATGTCTAGTCTCCTTTATGGCTCTAATCTGATAGTGGTAGTGGGGTGATAGATGTCTAGTCTCCTTTATGGCTCTAATCTG
The DNA here is from genome assembly GCF_045679555.1 of Salvelinus alpinus. Lineage (NCBI taxonomy): Eukaryota > Metazoa > Chordata > Actinopteri > Salmoniformes > Salmonidae > Salvelinus > Salvelinus alpinus. Next base: position 62,583,513 of record NC_092097.1, read on the forward strand.
ATAGTGGTAGTGGGGTGATAGATGTCTAGTCTCCCTTCTGGCTCGAATCTGATAGTGCTAGTGGGATGATAGATGTCTAGTCACCTTTATGGCTCTAATCTGATAGTGGTAGTGGGGTGGTAGATGTCTAGTCTCCTTTATGGCTCTAATCTGATAGTGGTAGATGTCTAGTCTCCTTTATCGCTCTAATCTGATAGTGGTAGTGGGGTGATATATGTCTAGTCTCCTTTATGGCTCTAATCTGATAGTGGTAGATGTCTAGTCTCCTTTATGGCTCTAATCTGATAGTGGTAGTGGGGTGGTAGATGTCTAGTCTCCTTCATGGCTCTAATCTGATAGTGGTATATGTCTAGTCTCCTTTATGGCTCTAATCTGATAGTGTTAGTGGGGTGGTAGATGTCTAGTCTCCTTTATGGCTCTAATCTAATAGTGTTAGTGGGGTGATAGATGTCTAGTCTCCTTCATGGCTCTAATCTGATAGTGGTAGATGTCTAGTCTCCTTTATGGCTCTAATCTGATAGTGGTAGATGTCTAGTCTCCTTTATGGCTCTAATCTGGTAGTGGGATGATAGATGTCTAGTCACCTTTATGGCTCTAATCTGATAGTGGTAGTGGGGTGATAGATGTCTAGTCTCCTTTATGGCTCTAATCTGATAGTGGTAGTGGGGTGATAGATGTCTAGTCTCCTTTATGGCTCTAATCTTATAGTGGTAGATGTCTAGTCTCCTTTATGGCTCTAATCTGATAGTGGTAGTGGGGTGATAGATGTCTAGTCTCATTTATGGCTCTAATCTGATAGTGGTAGTGGGGTGATAGATGTCTAGTCTCCCGTATGGCTCTAATATGATAGTGGTAGTGGGGTGGTAAATTTCTCCTTAATGGCTTTAATCTGATAGTGGTATTGGGGTAGTAGATGTCTAGTCTCCCTTATGGCTCTAATCTGATAGTGGTAGTGGGGTGGTAGATGTCTAGTCTCCTTTATGGCTCTAATCTGATAGTGGTAGTGGGGTGATATATGTCTAGTCTCCCTTATGGCTCTAATCTGATAGTGGTAGTGGGGTGATAGATGATTAGTCTCCTTTATGGCTCTAATCTGATAGTGGTAGTGGGGTGATAGATGTCTAGTCTCCTTTATGGCTCTAATCTGATAGTGGTAGATGGCTAGTCTCCTTTATGGCTCTAATCTGATAGTGGTAGTGGGGTGATAGATGTCTAGTCTCCTTCATGGCTCTAATCTGATAGTGGTAGATGTCTAGTCTCCTTTATGGCTCTAATCTGATAGTGGTAGTGGGGTGGTAGATGTCTAGTCTCCTTCATGGCTCTAATCTGATAGTGGTAGATGTCTAGTCTCCTTTATGGCTCTAATCTGATAGTGTTAGTGGGGTGGTAGATGTCTAGTCTCCTTTATGGCTCTAATCTGATAGTGGTAGTGGGTTGATAGATGTCTAGTCTCCTTCATGGCTCTAATCTGATAGTGGTAGATGTCTAGTCTCCTTTATGGCTCTAATCTGATAGTGGTAGTGGGGTGGTAGATGTCTAGTCTCCTTTATGGCTCTAATCTGATAGTGGTAGTGGGATGATAGATGTCTAGTCTCCTTTATGGCTCTAATCTGATAGTGGTAGTGGGGTGATAGATGTCTAGTCTCCTTTATGGCTCTAATCTGATAGTGCTAGTGGGGTGGTAGATGTCTAGTCTCCTTTATGGCTCTAATCTGATAGTGGTAGTGGGGTGATAGATGTCTAGTCTCCTTTATGGCTCTAATCTGATAGTGGTAGTGGGGTGATAGATGTCTAGTCTCCTTTATGGCTCTAATCTGATAGTGGTAGTGGGGTGGTAGATGTCTAGTCTCCTTTATGGCTCTAATCTGATAGTGGTAGATGTCTAGTCTCCTTTATGGCTCTAATCTGATAGTGGTAGTGGGGTGGTAGATGTCTAGTCTCCTTCATGGCTCTAATCTGATAGTGGTAGATGTCTAGTCTCCTTTATGGCTCTAATCTGATAGTGTTAGTGGGGTGGTAGATGTCTAGTCTCCTTTATGGCTCTAATCTAATAGTGTTAGTGGGGTGATAGATGTCTAGTCTCCTTTATGGCTCTAATCTGATAGTGGTAGATGTCTTGTCTCCTTTATGGCTCTAATCTGATAGTGGTAGATGTCTAGTCTCCTTTATGGCTCTAATCTGATAGTGGTAGTGGGGTGGTAGATGTCTAGTCTCCTTCATGGTTCTAATCTGATAGTGGTAGATGTCTAGTCTCCTTTATGGCTCTAATCTGATAGTGTTAGTGGGGTGGTAGATGTCTAGTCTCCTTTATGGCTCTAATCTAATAGTGTTAGTGGGGTGATAGATGTCTAGTCTCCTTCATGGCTCTAATCTGATAGTGGTAGATGTCTAGTCTCCTTTATGGCTCTAATCTGATAGTGGTAGTGGGGTGGTAGATGTCCAGTCTCCTTTATGGCTCTAATCTGATAGTGGTAGTGGGATGATAGATGTCTAGTCACCTTTATGGCTCTAATCTGATAGTGGTAGTGGGGTGATAGATGTCTAGTCTCCCTTATGGCTCTAATCTGATAGTCGTAGTGGGATGATAGATGTCTAGTCTCCTTTATGGCTCTAATCTGATAGTGGTAGTGGGGTGATAGATGTCTAGTCTCCTTTATGGCTCTAATCTGATAGTGGTAGTGTGGTGGTAGATGTCTAGTCTCCTTTATGGCTCTAATCTGATAGTGGTAGTGGGGTGGTAGATGTTTAGTATCCTTTATGGCTCTAATCTGATAGTGGTAGACGTCTAGTCTCCTTTATGGCTCTAGTCTGATAGTGGTAGTGGGGTGGTAGATGTCTAGTCTCCTTTATGGCTCTAATCTGATAGTGGTAGATGTCTAGTCTCCTTTATGGCTCTAATCTGATAGTGGTAGATGTCTAGTCTCCTTTATGGCTCTAATCTGATAGTGGTAGATGTCTAGTCTCCTTTATGGCTCTAATCTGATAGTGGTAGTGGGGTGATAGATGTCTAGACTCCCGTATGGCTCTAATCTGATAGTGGTAGTGGGGTGATAGATGTCTAGTCTCCCTTATGGCTCTAATATGATAGTGGTAGTGGGGTGGTAGATTTCTCATTAATGGCTTTAATCTGACAGTGGTACTGGGGTGGTAGATGTCTAGTCTCCTTTATGGCTCTAATCTGATAGTGGTAGATGTCTAGTCTCCTTTATGGCTCTAATCTGATAGTGGTAGATGTCTAGTCTCCTTTATGGCTCTAATCTGATAGTGGTAGTGGGGTGGTAGATGTCTAGTCTCCTTTATGGCTCTAATCTGATAGTGGTAGTGGTGGTAGATGTCTAGTGTCCTTTATGGCTCTAATCTGATAGTGGTAGTGGGGTGATAGATGTCTAGTCTCCTTTATGGCTCTAATCTGATAGTGGTAGTGGGGTGATAGATGTCTAGTCTCCCTTATGGCTCTAATATGATAGTGGTAGTGGGGTGGTAGATTTCTCCTTAATGGCTTTAATCTGATAGTGGTATTGGGGTGGTAGATGTCTAGTCTCCTTTATGGCTCTAATCTGATAGTGGTAGTGGGGTGATAGATGTCTAGTCTCCTTTATGGCACTAATCTGATAGTGGTAGTGGGGTGGTAGATGTCTAGTCTCCTTTATGGCTCTAATCTGATAGTGGTAGTAGTCTAGTCTCCTTTATGGCTCTAATCTGATAGTGGTAGATGTCTAGTCTCCTTTATGGCTCTAATCTGATAGTGGTAGTGGGGTGATAGATGTCTAGTCTCCCTTATGCTTCTAATCTGATAGTGGTAGTGGGGTGGTAGATATCTAGTCTCATTTATGGCTCTAATCTTATAGTGGTAGTGGGGTGGTAGATGTCTAGTCTCCCTTATGGCTCTAATCTGGTAGTGGTAGTGGGGTGATAGATGTTTAGTCTCCTTTATGGCTCTAATTTGATAGTGGTAGTGGGGTGATAGATGTCTAGTCTCCTTTATGGCTCTAATCTGATAGTGGTAGATGTCTAGTCTCCTTTATGGCTCTAATCTGATAGTGGTAGTGGGGTGATAGATGTCTAGTCTCCTTTATGGCACTAATCTGATAGTGGTAGTGGGATGGTAGATGTCTAGTCTCCTTTATGGCTCTAATCTGATAGTGGTAGATGTCTAGTCTCCTTTATGGCTCTAATCTGATAGTGGTAGATGTCTAGTCTCCTTTATGGCTCTAATCTGATAGTGGTAGTGGGGTGGTAGATGTCTAGTCTCCTTTATGGCTCTAATCTGATAGTGGTAGTGGGGTGATAGATGTCTAGTCTCCCTCTTGGCTCTAATCTGATAGTGGTAGTGGGGTGATAGATGTCTAGTCTCATTTATGGCTCTAATCTGATAGTGGTAGATGTCTAGTCTCCTTTATGGCTCTAATCTGATAGTGGTAGTGGGGTGGTAGATGTCTAGTCTCATTTATGGCTCTAATCTGATAGTGGTAGTGGGGTGATAGATGTCTAGTCTCCCTTATGGCTCTAATATGATAGTGGTAGTGAGGTGGTAGATTTCTCCTTAATGGCTTTAATCAGATAGTGGTATTGGGATAGTAGATGTCTAGTCTCCCTTATGGCTCTAATCTGATAGTGGTAGTGGGGTGGTAGATGTCTAGTCTCCTTTATGGCTCTAATCTGATAGTGGTAGTGGGGTGATATATGTCTAGTCTCCCTTATGGCTCTAATCTGATAGTGGTTGTGGGGTGAAAGATGATTAGTCTCCTTTATGGCTCTAATCTGATAGTGGTAGTGGGGTGATAGATGTCTAGTCTCCTTCATTTCTCTAATCTGATAGTGGTAGATGTCTAGTCTCCTTTATGGCTCTAATCTGATAGTGGTAGTGGGGTGATATATGTCTAGTCTCCTTTATGGCTCTAATCTGATAGTGGTAGATGTCTAGTCTCCTTTATGGCTCTAATCTGATAGTGGTAGTGGGGTGGTAGTTGTCTAGTCTCCTTCATGGCTCTAATCTGATAGTGGTAGATGTCTAGTCTCCTTTTTGGCTCTAATCTGATAGTGTTAGTGGGGTGGTAGATGTCTAGTCTCCTTTATGGCTCTAATCTGATAGTGGTAGTTGGGTGATAGATGTCTAGTCTCCTTCATGGCTCTAATCTGATAGTGGTAGATGTCTAGTCTCCTTTATGGCTCTAATCTGATAGTGGTAGTGGGGTGGTAGATGTCTAGTCTCATTTATGGCTCTAATCTGATAGTGGTAGTGGGGTGATAGATGTCTAGTCTCCCTTATGGCTCTAATATGATAGTGGTAGTGAGATGGTAGATTTCTCCTTAATGGCTTTAATCAGATAGTGGTATTGGGATAGTAGATGTCTAGTCTCCCTTATGGCTCTAATCTGATAGTGGTAGTGGGGTGGTAGATGTCTAGTCTCCTTTATGGCTCTAATCTGATAGTGGTAGTGGGGTGATATATGTCTAGTCTCCCTTATGGCTCTAATCTGATAGTGGTAGTGGGGTGAAAGATGATTAGTCTCCTTTATGGCTCTAATCTGATAGTGGTAGTGGGGTGATAGATGTCTAGTCTCCTTCATTTCTCTAATCTGATAGTGGTAGATGTCTAGTCTCCTTTATGGCTCTAATCTGATAGTGGTAGTGGGGTGATATATGTCTAGTCTCCTTTATGGCTCTAATCTGATAGTGGTAGATGTCTAGTCTCCTTTATGGCTCTAATCTGATAGTGGTAGTGGGGTGGTAGATGTCTAGTCTCCTTCATGGCTCTAATCTGATAGTGGTAGATGTCTAGTCTCCTTTTTGGCTCTAATCTGATAGTGTTAGTGGGGTGGTAGATGTCTAGTCTCCTTTATGGCTCTAATCTGATAGTGGTAGTTGGGTGATAGATGTCTAGTCTCCTTCATGGCTCTAATCTGATAGTGGTAGATGTCTAGTCTCCTTTATGGCTCTAATCTGATAGTGGTAGTGGGGTGGTAGATGTCTAGTCTCCTTTATGGCTCTAATCTGATAGTGGTGGTGGGATGATAGATGTCTAGTCACCTTTATGGCTCTAATCTGATAGTGGTAGTGGGGTGATAGATGTCTAGTCTCCTTTATGGCTCTAATCTGATAGTGGTAGTGGGGTGATAGATGTCTAGTCTCCCTCTTGGCTCTAATCTGATAGTGGTAGTGGGGTGATAGATGTCTAGTCTCATTTATGGCTCTAATCTGATAGTGGTAGATGTCTAGTCTCCTTTATGGCTCTAATCTGATAGTGGTAGATGTCTAGTCTCATTTATGGCTCTAATCTGATAGTGGTAGTGGGGTGATAGATGTCTAGTCTCCCTTATGGCTCTAATATGTTAGTGGTAGATTTCTCCTTAATGGCTTTAATCAGATAGTGGTATTGGGGTAGTAGATGTCTAGTCTCCCTTATGGCTCTAATCTGATAGTGGTAGTGGGGTGGTAGATGTCTAGTCTCCTTTATGGCTCTAATCTGATAGTGGTAGTGGGGTGATATATGTCTAGTCTCCCTTATGGCTCTAATCTGATAGTGGTTGTGGGGTGAAAGATGATTAGTCTCCTTTATGGCTCTAATCTGATAGTGGTAGTGGGGTGATAGATGTCTAGTCTCCTTTATTTCTCTAATCTGATAGTGGTAGATGTCTAGTCTCCTTGATGGCTCTAATCTGATAGTGGTAGTGGGGTGATAGATGTCTAGTCTCCTTTATGGCTCTGAATCTAGTGGGGTGGTAGATGTCTAGTCTCCTTTATGGCTCTAATCTGATAGTGGTAGTGGGGTGGTAGATGTCTAGTCTCCTTCATGGCTCTAATCTGATAGTGGTAGATGTCTAGTCTCCTTTATGGCTCTAATCTGATAGTGGTAGTGGGGTGGTAGATGTCTAGTCTCCTTTATGGCTCTAATCTGATAGTGGTAGTTGGGTGATAGATGTCTAGTCTCCTTCATGGCTCTAATCTGATAGTGGTAGATGTCTAGTCTCCTTTATGGCTCTAATCTGATAGTGGTAGTGGGGTGGTAGATGTCTAGTCTCCTTTATGGCTCTAATCTGATAGTGGTAGATGTCTAGTCTCCTTTATGGCTCTAATCTGATAGTGGTAGATGTCTAGTCTTCTTTATGGCTCTAATCTGGTAGTGGGATGATAGATGTCTAGTCACCTTTATGGCTCTAATCTGATAGTGGTAGTGGGGTGATAGATGTCTAGTCTCCTTTATGGCTCTAATCTGATAGTGGTAGTGGGATGATAGATGTCTAGTCACCTTTATGGCTCTAATCTCATAGTGGTAGTGGGGTGGTAGATGTCTAGTCTCCTTTATGGCTCTAATCTGATAGTGGTAGTGGGGTGATATATGTCTAGTCTCCCTTATGGCTCTAATCTGATAGTGGTTGTGGGGTGAAAGATGATTAGTCTCCTTTATGGCTCTAATCTGATAGTGGTAGTGGGGTGATAGATGTCTAGTCTCCTTTATTTCTCTAATCTGATAGTGGTAGATGTCTAGTCTCCTTGATGGCTCTAATCTGATAGTGGTAGTGGGGTGATATATGTCTAGTCTCCTTTATGGCTCTAATCTGATAGTGGTAGATGTCTAGTCTCCTTTATGGCTCTAATCTGATAGTGGTAGTGGGGTGGTAGATGTCTAGTCTCCTTCATGGCTCTAATCTGATAGTGGTAGATGTCTAGTCTCCTTTATGGCTCTAATCTGATAGTGTTAGTGGGGTGGTAGATGTCTAGTCTCCTTTATGGCTCTAATCTGATAGTGGTAGTTGGGTGATAGATGTCTAGTCTCCTTCATGGCTCTAATCTGATAGTGGTAGATGTCTAGTCTCCTTTATGGCTCTAATCTGATAGTGGTAGTGGGGTGGTAGATGTCTAGTCTCCTTTATGGCTCTAATCTGATAGTGGTAGATGTCTAGTCTCCTTTATGGCTCTAATCTGATAGTGGTAGATGTCTAGTCTTCTTTATGGCTCTAATCTGGTAGTGGGATGATAGATGTCTAGTCACCTTTATGGCTCTAATCTGATAGTGGTAGTGGGGTGATAGATGTCTAGTCTCCTTTATGGCTCTAATCTGATAGTGGTAGTGGGATGATAGATGTCTAGTCACCTTTATGGCTCTAATCTCATAGTGGTAGTGGGGTGGTAGATGTCTAGTCTCCTTTATGGCTCTAATCTGATAGTGGTAGTGGGGTGATAGATGTCTAGTCTCCCTCTTGGCTCTAATCTGATAGTGGTAGTGGGGTGAAGATGTTAGTCTCTTTATGGCTCTAATCTGATAGTGGTAGTGTCTAGTCGGTGATAGATGTCTAGTCTCCTTTATGGCTCTAATCTGATAGTGGTAGATGTCTAGTCCCTTATGGCTCTAATCTGATAGTGGTAGTGGGGTGATAGATGTCTAGTCTCCTTTATGGCTCTAATCTGATAGTGGTAGATGTCTAGTCTCCTTTATGGCTCTAATCTGATAGTGGTAGTGGGGTGATAGATGTCTAGACTCCCTTATGGCTCTAATCTGATAGTGGTAGTGGGGTGATAGATGTCTAGTCTCCCTTATGGCTCTAATCTGATAGTGGTAGTGGGGTGGTAGATGTGTCCTTAATGGCTTTAATCTGATAGTGGTATTGGGGTGGTAGATTTCTAGTCTCCTTTATGGCTCTAATCTGATAGTGGTAGTGGGGTGATATATGTCTAGTCTCATTTATGGCTCTAATCTGATAGTGGTAGATGTCTAGTCTCCTTTATGGCTCTAATCTGATAGTGGTAGATGTCTAGTCTCCTTTATGGCTCTAATCTGATAGTGGTAGTGGGGTGGTAGATGTCTAGTCTCCTTTATGGCTCTAATCTGATAGTGGTAGTGGGGTGGTAGATGTCTAGTGTCCTTTATGGCTCTAATCTGATAGTGGTAGTGGGGTGATAGATGTCTAGTCTCCTTTATGGCTCTAATCTGATAGTGGTAGTAGGGTGATAGATGTCTAGTCTCCCTTATGGCTCTAATATGATAGTGGTAGTGGGGTGGTAGATTTCTCCTTAATGGCTTTAATCTGATAGTGGTATTGGGGTGGTAGATGTCTAGTCTCCTTTATGGCTCTAATCTGATAGTGGTAGTGGGGTGATAGATGTCTAGTCTCCTTTATGGCACTAATCTGATAGTGGTAGTGGGGTGGTAGATGTCTAGTCTCCTTTATGGCTCTAATCTGATAGTGGTAGTAGTCTAGTCTCCATTATGGCTCTAATCTGATAGTGGTAGATGTCTAGTCTCTTTTATGGCTCTAATCTGATATTGGTAGTGGGGTGATAGATGTCGAGTCTCCCTTATGGCTCTAATCTGATAGTGGTAGTGGGGTGGTAGATGTCTAGTCTCCTTTATGGCTCTAATCTTATAGTGGTAGTAGGGTGGTAGATGTCTAGTCTCCCTTATGGCTCTAATCTGGTAGTGGTAGTGGGGTGATAGATGTTTAGTCTCCTTTATGGCTCTAATCTGATAGTGGTAGTGGGGTGATAGATGTCTAGTCTCCTTCATGGCTCTAATCTGATAGTGGTAGATGTTTAGTCACCTTTATGTCTCTAATCTGATAGTGGTAGTGGGGTGGTAGATGTCTAGTCTCCTTTATGGCTCTAATCTGATAGTGGTAGTGGGATGATAGATGTCTAGTCTCCTTTATGGCTCTAATCTGATAGTGGTAGTGGGGTGATAGATGTCTAGTCTCCTTTATGGCTCTAATCTGATAGTGGTAGTGGGGTGATTGATGTCTAGTCTCCTTTATGGCTCTAATCTGATAGTGGTAGTGGGGTGATAGATGTCTAGTCTCCTTTATGGCTCTAATCTGATAGTGGTAGTGGGGTGGTAGATGTCTAGTCTCCTTTATGGCTCTAATCTGATAGTGGTAGATGTCTAGTCTCCTTTATGGCTCTAATCTGATAGTGGTAGATGTCTAGTCTCCTTTATGGCTCTAATCTGATAGTGGTAGTGGGGTGATAGATGTCTAGTCTCCCTTATGGCTCTAATATGATAGTGGTAGATGTCTAGTCTCCTTTATGGCTCTAATCTGATAGTGGTAGTGGGGTGGTAGATGTCTAGTCTCCTTTATGGCTCGAATCTGATAGTGGTAGTGGGATGATAGATGTCTAGTCTCCTTTATGGCTCTAATCTGATAGTGGTAGTGGGGTGATAGATGTCTAGTCTCCTTTATGGCTCTAATCTGATAGTGGTAGTGGGGTGATAGATGTCTAGTCTCCTTTATGGCTCTAATCTGATAGTGGTAGTGTGGTGGTAGATGTCTAGTTTCCTTTATGGCTCTAATCTGATAGTGGTAGTGGGGTGGTAGATGTCTAGTCTCCTTTATGGCTCTAATCTGATAGTGGTAGACGTCTAGTCTCCTTTATGGCTCTAATCTGATAGTGGTAGTGGGGTGATAGATGTCTAGTCTCCTTTATGGCTCTAATCTGATAGTGGTAGTGGGGTGGTAGATGTCTAGTCTCCTTTATGGCTCTAATCTGATATTGGTAGATGTCTAGTCTCCTTTATGGCTCTCATCTGATAGTGGTAGATGTCTAGTCTCCTTTATGGCTCTAATCTGATAGTGGTATTGGGGTGGTAGATGTCTAGTCTCCTTTATGGCTCTAATCTGATAGTGGTAGTGGGGTGGTAGATGTCTAGTCTCCTTTATGGCTCTAATCTGATAGTGGTAGTGGGGTGATAGATGTCTAGTCTCCTTTATGGCTCTAATCTGATAGTGGTAGTGGGGTGGTAGATGTCTAGTCTCCTTTATGGCTCTAATCTGATAGTGGTAGATGTCTAGTCTCCTTTATGGCTCTAATCTGATAGTGGTAGTGGGGTGATAGATGTCTAGTCTCCCTTATGGCTCTAATCTGATAGTGGTAGTGGGGTGGTAGATATCTAGTCTCCTTTATGGCTCTAATCTGATAGTGGTAGTGGGGTGGTTGATGTCTAGTCTCCTTTATGGCTCTAATCTGATAGTGGTAGTGGGGTGGTAGATGTCTAGTCTCCTTTATGGCTCTAATCTGATAGTGGTAGTGGGGCGATAGATGTCTAGTCTCCTTTATGGCTCTAATCTGATAGTGATAGATGTCTAGTCTCCTTTATGGCTCTAATCTGATAGTGGTAGTGGGGTGATAGATGTCTAGTCTCCCTTATGGCTCTAATATGATAGTGGTAGATGTCTAGTCTCCTTCATGGCTCTAATCTGATAGTGGTAGTGGGGTGGTAGATGTCTAGTCTCCTTTATGGCTCGAATCTGATAGTGGTAGTGGGATGATAGATGTCTAGTCTCCTTTATGGCTCTAATCTGATAGTGGTAGTGGGGTGATAGATGTCTAGTCTCCTTTATGGCTCTAATCTGATAGTGGTAGTGGGGTGATAGATGTCTAGTCTCCTTTATGGCTCTAATCTGATAGTGGTAGTGGGGTGGTAGATGTCTAGTCTCCTTTATGGCTCTAATCTGATAGTGGTAGACGTCTAGTCTCTTTTATGGCTCTAATCTGATAGTGGTAGTGGGGTGATAGATGTCTAGTCTCCTTTATGGCTCTAATCTGATAGTGGTAGTGGGGTGTTAGATGTCTAGTCTCCTTTATGGCTCTAATCTGATAGTGGTAGATGTCTAGTCTCCTATATGGCTCTAATCTGATAGTGATAGATGTCTAGTCTCCTTTATGGCTCTAATCTGATAGTGGTAGTGGGGTGGTAGATGTCTAGTCTCCTTTATGGCTCTAATCTGATAGTGGTAGTGGGGTGGTAGATGTCTAGTCTCCTTTATGGCTCTAATCTGATAGTGGTAGTGGGGTGATAGATGTCTAGTCTCCTTTATGGCTCTAATCTCATAGTGGTAGTGGGGTGGTAGATGTCTAGTCTCCTTTATGGCTCTAATCTGATAGTGGTAGATGTCTAGTCTCCTTTATGGCTCTAATCTGATAGTGGTAGTGGGGTGATAGATGTCTAGTCTCCCTTATGGCTCTAATCTGATAGTGGTAGTGGGGTGGTAGATATCTAGTCTCCTTTATGGCTCTAATCTGATAGTGGTAGACGTCTAGTCTCCTTTATGGCTCTAATCTGATAGTGGTAGATGTCTAGTCTCCTTTATGGCTCTAATCTGATAGTGGTAGATGTCTAGTCTCCTTTATGGCTCTAATCTGATAGTGGTAGTGGGGTGATAGATGTCTAGTCTCCCTTATGGCTCTAATATGATAGTGGTAGATGTCTAGTCTCCTTCATGGCTCTAATCTGATAGTGGTAGTGGGGTGGTAGATGTCTAGTCTCCTTTATGGCTCTAATCTGATAGTGGTAGTGGGGTGGTAGATGTCTAGTCTCCTTTATGGCTCTAATCTGATAGTGGTAGTGGGGTGATAGATGTCTAGTCTCCTTTATGGCTCTAATCTGATAGTGGTAGTGGGGTGGTAGATGTCTAGTCTCCTTTATGGCTCTAATCTGATAGTGGTAGATGTCTAGTCTCCTTTATGGCTCTAATCTGATAGTGGTAGATGTCTAGTCTCCCTTATGGCTCTAATATGATAGTGGTAGATGTCTAGTCTCCTTTATGGCTCTAATCTGATAGTGGTAGATGTCTAGTCTCCTTTATGGCTCTAATCTGATAGTGGTAGTGGGGTGATAGATGTCTAGTCTCCCTTATGGCTCTAATATGATAGTGGTAGATGTCTAGTCTCCTTCATGGCTCTAATCTGATAGTGGTAGTGGGGTGGTAGATGTCTAGTCTCCTTTATGGCTCAAATCTGATAGTGGTAGTGGGATGATAGATGTCTAGTCTCCTTTATGGCTCTAATCTGATAGTGGTAGTGGGGTGATAGATGTCTAGTCTCCTTTATGGCTCTAATCTGATAGTGGTAGTGGGGTGATAGATGTCTAGTCTCCTTTATGGCTCTAATCTGATAGTGGTAGTGGGGTGGTAGATGTATAGTCTCCTTTATGGCTCTAATCTGATAGTGGTAGTGGGGTGGTAGATGTCTAGTCTCCTTTATGGCTCTAATCTGATAGTGGTAGATGTCTAGTCTCCTTTATGGCTCTAATCTGATAGTGGTAGTGGGGTGATATATGTCTAGTCTCCTTTATGGCTCTAATCTGATAGTGGTAGTGGGGTGGTAGATGTCTAGTCTCCTTTATGGCTCTAATCTGATAGTGGTAGTGGGGTGGTAGATGTCTAGTCTCCTTTATGGCTCTAATCTGATAGTGGTAGTGGGGTGGTAGATGTCTAGTCTCCTTTATGGCTCTAATCTGATAGTGGTAGATGTCTAGTCTCCTTTATGGCTCTAATCTGATAGTGGTAGATGTCTAGTCTCCTTTATGGCTCTAATCTGATAGTGGTAGTGGGGTGGTAGATGTCTAGTCTCCTTTATGGCTCTAATCTGATAGTGGTAGTGGGGTGGTAGATGTCTAGTCTCCTTTATAGCTCTAATCTGATAGTGGTAGATGTCTAGTCTCCTTTATGGCTCTAATCTGATAGTGGTAGTGGTAGATGTCTAGTCTCCTTTATGGCTCTAATCTGATAGTGGTAGTGGGGTGGTAGATGTCTAGTCTCCTTTATGGCTCTAATCTGATAGTGGTAGTGGGGTGGTAGATGTCTAGTCTCCTTTATGGCTCTAATCTGATAGTGGTAGTGGGGTGATATATGTCTAGTCTCCTTTATGGCTCTAATCTGATAGTGGTAGTGGGGTGGTAGATGTCTAGTCTCCTTTATGGCTCTAATCTGATAGTGGTAGTGGGGTGATAGATGTCTAGTCTCCTTTATGGCTCTAATCTGATAGTGGTAGTGGGGTGGTAGATGTCTAGTCTCCTTTATGGCTCTAATCTGATAGTGGTAGATGTCTAGTCTCCTTTATGGCTCTAATCTGATAGTGGTAGATGTCTAGTCTCCTTTATGGCTCTAATCTGATAGTGGTAGTGTGGTGGTAGATGTCTAGTCTCCTTTATGGCTCTAATCTGATAGTGGTAGTGGGGTGGTAGATGTCTAGTCTCCTTTATGGCTCTAATCTGATAGTGGTAGATGTCTAGTCTCCTTTATGGCTCTAATCTGATAGTGGTAGATGTCTAGTCTCCTTTATGGCTCTAATCTGATAGTGGTAGTGGGGTGATAGATGTCTAGTCTCCTTTATGGCTCTAATCTGATAGTGGTAGATGTCTAGTCTCCTTCATGGCTCTAATCTGATAGTGGTAGTGGGGTGGTAGATGTCTAGTCTCCTTTATGGCTCTAATCTGATAGTGGTAGTGGGGTGGTAGATGTCTAGTCTCCTTTATGGCTCTAATCTGATAGTGGTAGATGTCTAGTCTCCTTTATGGCTCTAATCTGATAGTGGTAGATGTCTAGTCTCCTTTATGGCTCTAATCTGATAGTGGTAGTGTGGTGGTAGATGTCTAGTCTCCTTTATGGCTCTAATCTGATAGTGGTAGTGGGGTGGTAGATGTCTAGTCTCCTTTATGGCTCTAATCTGATAGTGGTAGATGTCTAGGCTCCTTTATGGCTCTAATCTGATAGTGGTAGTGGGGTGGTAGATGTCTAGTCTCCTTTATGGCTCTAATCTGATAGTGGTAGTGGGGTGGTAGATGTCTAGTCTCCTTTATGGCTCTAATCTGATAGTGGTAGTGGGGTGATAGATGTCTAGTCTCCTTTATGGCTCTAATCTGATAGTGGTAGTGGGGTGATATATGTCTAGTCTCCTTTATGGCTCTAATCTGATAGTGGTAGTGGGGTGGTAGATGTCTAGTCTCCTTTATGGCTCTAATCTGATAGTGGTAGTGGGGTGATAGATGTCTAGTCTCCTTTATGGCTCTAATCTGATAGTGGTAGTGGGGTGGTAGATGTCTAGTCTCCTTTATGGCTCTAATCTGATAGTGGTAGATGTCTAGTCTCCTTTATGGCTCTAATCTGATAGTGGTAGATGTCTAGTCTCCTTTATGGCTCTAATCTGATAGTGGTAGTGTGGTGGTAGATGTCTAGTCTCCTTTATGGCTCTAATCTGATAGTGGTAGTGGGGTGGTAGATGTCTAGTCTCCTTTATGGCTCTAATCTGATAGTGGTAGATGTCTAGTCTCCTTTATGGCTCTAATCTGATAGTGGTAGATGTCTAGTCTCCTTTATGGCTCTAATCTGATAGTGGTAGTGGGGTGGTAGATGTCTAGTCTCCTTTATGGCTCTAATCTGATAGTGGTAGTGGGGTGGTAGATGTCTAGTCTCCTTTATGGCTCTAATCTGATAGTGGTAGTGGGGTGATAGATGTCTAGTCTCCTTTATGGCTCTAATCTGATAGTGGTAGATGTCTAGTCTCCTTTATGGCTCTAATCTGATAGTGGTAGTGGGGTGATAGATGTCTAGTCTCCTTTATGGCTCTAATCTGATAGTGGTAGATGTCTAGTCTCCTTCATGGCTCTAATCTGATAGTGGTAGATGTCTAGTCTCCTTTATGGCTCTAATCTGATAGTGGTAGATGTCTAGTCTCCTTTATGGCTCTAATCTGATAGTGGTAGTTTGGTGATAGATGTCTAGTCTCCTTTATGGCTCGAATCTGATAGTGGTAGTGGGATGATAGATGTCTAGTCTCCTTTATGGCTCTAATCTGATAGTGGTAGTGGGGTGGTAGATGTCTAGTCTCCTTTATGGCTCTAATCTGATAGTGGTAGTGGGGTGATAGATGTCTAGTCTCCCTTATGGCTCTAATCTGATAGTGGTAGTGGGGTGGTAGATATCTAGTCTCCTTTATGGCTCTAATCTGATAGTGGTAGTGGGGTGGTTGATGTCTAGTCTCCTTTATGGCTCTAATCTGATAGTGGTAGTGGGGTGATAGATGTCTAGTCTCCTTTATGGCTCTAATCTGATAGTGGTAGATGTCTAGTTTCCTTTATGGCTCTAATCTGATAGTGGTAGTGGGGTGATAGATGTCTAGTCTCCCTTATGGCTCTAATATGATAGTGGTAGATGTCTAGTCTCCTTTATGGCTCTAATCTGATAGTGGTAGATGTCTAGTCTCCTTTATGGCTCTAATCTGATAGTGGTAGTGGGGTGATAGATGTCTAGTCTCCTTTATGGCTCTAATCTGATAGTGGTAGTGGGGTGATAGATGTCTAGTCTCCTTTATGGCTCTAATCTGATAGTGGTAGTGGGGTGATAGATGTCTAGTCTCCTTTATGGCTCTAATCTGATAGTGGTAGTGTGGTGGTAGATGTATAGTCTCCTTTATGGCTCTAATCTGATAGTGGTAGTGGGGTGGTAGATGTCTAGTCTCCTTTATGGCTCTAATCTGATAGTGGTAGATGTCTAGTCTCCTTTATGGCTCTAATCTGATAGTGGTAGTGGGGTGATATATGTCTAGTCTCCTTTATGGCTCTAATCTGATAGTGGTAGTGGGGTGGTAGATGTCTAGTCTCCTTTATGGCTCTAATCTGATAGTGGTAGTGGGGTGATAGATGTCTAGTCTCCTTTATGGCTCTAATCTGATAGTGGTAGTGGGGTGGTAGATGTCTAGTCTCCTTTATGGCTCTAATCTGATAGTGGTAGATGTCTAGTCTCCTTTATGGCTCTAATCTGATAGTGGTAGATGTCTAGTCTCCTTTATGGCTCTAATCTGATAGTGGTAGTGTGGTGGTAGATGTCTAGTCTCCTTTATGGCTCTAATCTGATAGTGGTAGTGGGGTGGTAGATGTCTAGTCTCCTTTATGGCTCTAATCTGATAGTGGTAGATGTCTAGTCTCCTTTATGGCTCTAATCTGATAGTGGTAGATGTCTAGTCTACTTTATGGCTCTAATCTGAGTGGTAGTGGTAGATGTCTAGTCTCCTTTATGGCTCTAATCTGATAGTGGTAGTGGGGTGGTAGATGTCTAGTCTCCTTTATGGCTCTAATCTGATAGTGGTAGTGGGGTGATAGATGTCTAGTCTCCTTTATGGCTCTAATCTGATAGTGGTAGTGGGGTGGTAGATGTCTAGTCTCCTTTATGTCTCTAATCTGATAGTGGTAGATGTCTAGTCTCCTTTATGGCTCTAATCTGATAGTGGTAGTGGGGTGATAGATGTCTAGTCTCCTTTATGGCTCTAATCTGATAGTGGTACATGTCTAGTCTCCTTTATGGCTCTAATCTGATAGTGGTAGTGGGGTGATAGATGTCTAGTCTCCCTTATGGCTCTAATATGATAGTGGTAGATGTCTAGTCTCCTTTATGGCTCTAATCTGATAGTGGTAGTGGGGTGGTAGATGACTATTCTCCTTTATGGCTCAAATCTGATAGTGGTAGTGGGATGATAGATGTCTAGTCTCCTTTATGGCTCTAATCTGATAGTGGTAGTGGGGTGATAGATGTCTAGTCTCCTTTATGGCTCTAATCTGATAGTGGTAGTGGGGTGATAGATGTCTAGTCTCCTTTATGGCTCTAATCTGATAGTGGTAGTGGGGTGGTAGATGTCTAGTCTCCTTTATGGCTCTAATCTGATAGTGGTAGATGTCTAGTCTCCTTTATCGCTCTAATCTGATAGTGGTAGTGGGGTGATATATGTCTAGTCTCCTTTATGGCTCTAATCTGATAGTGGTAGTGGGGTGGTAGATGTCTAGTCTCCTTTATGGCTCTAATCTGATAGTGGTAGTGGGGTGATAGATGTCTAGTCTCCTTTATGGCTCTAATCTGATAGTGGTAGTGGGGTGGTAGATGTCTAGTCTCCTTTATGGCTCTAATCTGATAGTGGTAGATGTCTAGTCTCCTTTATGGCTCTAATCTGATAGTGGTAGATGTCTAGTCTCCTTTATGGCTCTAATCTGATAGTGGTAGTGTGGTGGTAGATGTCTAGTCTCCTTTATGGCTCTAATCTGATAGTGGTAGTGGGGTGGTAGATGTCTAGTCTCCTTTATGGCTCTAATCTGATAGTGGTAGATGTCTAGTCTCCTTTATGGCTCTAATCTGATAGTGGTAGATGTCTAGTCTCCTTTATGGCTCTAATCTGATAGTGGTAGTGGGGTGGTAGATGTCTAGTCTCCTTTATGGCTCTAATCTGATAGTGGTAGTGGGGTGGTAGATGTCTAGTCTCCTTTATGGCTCTAATCTGATAGTGGTAGTGGGGTGATAGATGTCTAGTCTCCTTTATGGCTCTAATCTGATAGTGGTAGATGTCTAGTCTCCTTTATGGCTCTAATCTGATAGTGGTAGATGTCTAGTCTCCTTTATGGCTCTAATCTGATAGTGGTAGTGTGGTGGTAGATGTCTAGTCTCCTTTATGGCTCTAATCTGATAGTGGTAGTGGGGTGATAGATGTCTAGTCTCCTTTATGGCTCTAATCTGATAGTGGTAGATGTCTAGTCTCCTTTATGGCTCTAATCTGATAGTGGTAGATGTCTGGTCTCCTTTATGGCTCTAATCTGATAGTGGTAGTGGGTTGGTAGATGTCTAGTCTCCTTTATGGCTCTAATCTGATAGTGGTAGTGGGGTGGTAGATGTCTAGTCTCCTTTATGGCTCTAATCTGATAGTGGTAGTGGGGTGATAGATGTCTAGTCTCCTTTATGGCTCTAATCTGATAGTGGTAGTGGGGTGGTAGATGTCTAGTCTCCTTTATGGCTCTAATCTGATAGTGGTAGATGTCTAGTCTCCTTTATGGCTCTAATCTGATAGTGGTAGATGTCTAGTCTCCTTTATGGCTCTAATCTGATAGTGGTAGTGTGGTGGTAGATGTCTAGTCTCCTTTATGGCTCTAATCTGATAGTGGTAGTGGGGTGGTAGATGTCTAGTCTCCTTTATGGCTCTAATCTGATAGTGGTAGACGTCTAGTCTCATTTATGGCTCTAATCTGATAGTGGTAGTGGGGTGATAGATGTCTAGTCTCCTTTATGGCTCTAATCTGATAGTGGTAGTGGGGTGGTAGATATCTAGTCTCCTTTATGGCTCTAATCTGATAGTGGTAGATGTCTAGTCTCCTTTATGGCTCTAATCTGATAGTGGTAGATGTCTAGTCTCCTTTATGGCTCTAATCTGATAGTGGTAGTGGGGTGGTAGATGTCTAGTCTCCTTTATGGCTCTAATCTGATAGTGGTAGTGGGGTGGTAGATGTCTAGTCTCCTTTATGGCTCTAATCTGATAGTGGTAGATGTCTAGTCTCCGTTATGGCTCTAATCTGATAGTGGTAGATGTCTAGTCTCCTTTATGGCTCTAATCTGATAGTGGTAGTGGGGTGATAGATGTCTAGTCTCCCTTATGACTCTAATCTGATAGTGGTAGTGGGGTGGTAGATATATAGTCTCCTTTATGGCTCTAATCTGATAGTGGTAGTGGGGTGGTTGATGTTTAGTCTCCTTTATGGCTCTAATCTGATAGTGGTAGTGGGGTGATAGATGTCTAGTCTCCCTTATGACTCTAATCTGATAGTGGTAGTGGGGTGGTAGATATCTAGTCTCCTTTATGGCTCTAATCTGATAGTGGTAGTGGGGTGGTTGATGTCTAGTCTCCTTTATGGCTCTAATCTGATAGTGGTAGTGGGGTGGTAGATGTCTAGTCTCCTTTATGGCTCTAATCTGATAGTGGTAGATGTCTAGTCTCCTTTATGGCTCTAATCTGATAGTGGTAGTGGGGTGATAGATGTCTAGTCTCCCTTATGGCTCTAATATGATAGTGGTAGATGTCTAGTCTCCTTTATGGCTCTAATCTGATAGTGGTAGATGTCTAGTCTCCTTTATGGCTCTAATCTGATAGTGGTAGTGGGGTGATAGATGTCTAGTCTCCCTTATGGCTCTAATATGATAGTGGTAGATGTCTAGTCTCCTTCATGGCTCTAATCTGATAGTGGTAGTGGGGTGGTAGATGTCTAGTCTCCTTTATGGCTCTAATCTGATAGTGGTAGTGGGGTGGTTGATGTTTAGTCTCCTTTATGGCTCTAATCTGATAGTGGTAGTGGGGTGATAGATGTCTAGTCTCCCTTATGACTCTAATCTGATAGTGGTAGTGGGGTGGTAGATATCTAGTCTCCTTTATGGCTCTAATCTGATAGTGGTAGTGGGGTGGTTGATGTCTAGTCTCCTTTATGGCTCTAATCTGATAGTGGTAGTGGGGTGATAGATGTCTAGTCTCCTTTATGGCTCTAATCTGATAGTGGTAGATGTCTAGTTTCCTTTATGGCTCTAATCTGATAGTGGTAGTGGGGTGATAGATGTCTAGTCTCCCTTATGGCTCTAATATGATAGTGGTAGATGTCTAGTCTCCTTTATGGCTCTAATCTGATAGTGGTAGATGTCTAGTCTCCTTTATGGCTCTAATCTGATAGTGGTAGTGGGGTGATAGATGTCTAGTCTCCCTTATTGCTCTAATATGATAGTGGTAGATGTCTAGTCTCCTTCATGGCTCTAATCTGATAGTGGTAGTGGGGTGGTAGATGACTAGTCTCCTTTATGGCTCAAATCTGATAGTGGTAGTGGGATGATAGATGTCTAGTCTCCTTTATGGCTCTAATCTGATAGTGGTAGTGGGGTGATAGATGTCTAGTCTCCTTTATGGCTCTAATCTGATAGTGGTAGTGGGGTGATATATGTCTAGTCTCCTTTATGGCTCTAATCTGATAGTGGTAGTGTGGTGGTAGATGTATAGTCTCCTTTATGGCTCTAATCTGATAGTGGTAGTGGGGTGGTAGATGTCTAGTCTCCTTTATGGCTCTAATCTGATAGTGGTAGATGTCTAGTCTCCTTTATGGCTCTAATCTGATAGTGGTAGTGGGGTGATATATGTCTAGTCTCCTTTATGGCTCTAATCTGATAGTGGTAGTGGGGTGGTAGATGTCTAGTCTCCTTTATGGCTCTAATCTGATAGTGGTAGTGGGGTGATAGATGTCTAGTCTCCTTTATGGCTCTAATCTGATAGTGGTAGTGGGGTGGTAGATGTCTAGTCTCCTTTATGGCTCTAATCTGATAGTGGTAGATGTCTAGTCTCCTTTATGGCTCTAATCTGATAGTGGTAGATGTCTAGTCTCCTTTATGGCTCTAATCTGATAGTGGTAGTGTGGTGGTAGATGTCTAGTCTCCTTTATGGCTCTAATCTGATAGTGGTAGTGGGGTGGTAGATGTCTAGTCTCCTTTATGGCTCTAATCTGATAGTGGTAGATGTCTAGTCTCCTTTATGGCTCTAATCTGATAGTGGTAGATGTCTAGTCTACTTTATGGCTCTAATCTGATAGTGGTAGTGGGGTGGTAGATGTCTAGTCTCCTTTATGGCTCTAATCTGATAGTGGTAGTGGGGTGGTAGATGTCTAGTCTCCTTTATGGCTCTAATCTGATAGTGGTAGTGGGGTGGTAGATGTCTAGTCTCCTTTATGGCTCTAATCTGATAGTGGTAGTGGGGTGGTAGATGTCTAGTCTCCTTTATGTCTCTAATCTGATAGTGGTAGATGTCTAGTCTCCTTTATGGCTCTAATCTGATAGTGGTAGTGGGGTGATAGATGTCTAGTCTCCTTTATGGCTCTAATCTGATAGTGGTACATGTCTAGTCTCCTTTATGGCTCTAATCTGATAGTGGTAGTGGGGTGATAGATGTCTAGTCTCCCTTATGGCTCTAATATGATAGTGGTAGATGTCTAGTCTCCTTTATGGCTCTAATCTGATAGTGGTAGTGGGGTGGTAGATGTCTAGTCTCCTTTATGGCTCAAATCTGATAGTGGTAGTGGGATGATAGATGTCTAGTCTCCTTTATGGCTCTAATCTGATAGTGGTAGTGGGGTGATAGATGTCTAGTCTCCTTTATGGCTCTAATCTGATAGTGGTAGTGGGGTGATAGATGTCTAGTCTCCTTTATGGCTCTAATCTGATAGTGGTAGTGGGGTGGTAGATGTCTAGTCTCCTTTATGGCTCTAATCTGATAGTGGTAGTGGGGTGATATATGTCTAGTCTCCTTTATGGCTCTAATCTGATAGTGGTAGTGGGGTGGTAGATGTCTAGTCTCCTTTATGGCTCTAATCTGATAGTGGTAGTGGGGTGATAGATGTCTAGTCTCCTTTATGGCTCTAATCTGATAGTGGTAGTGGGGTGGTAGATGTCTAGTCTCCTTTATGGCTCTAATCTGATAGTGGTAGATGTCTAGTCTCCTTTATGGCTCTAATCTGATAGTGGTAGATGTCTAGTCTCCTTTATGGCTCTAATCTGATAGTGGTAGTGTGGTGGTAGATGTCTAGTCTCCTTTATGGCTCTAATCTGATAGTGGTAGTGGGGTGGTAGATGTCTAGTCTCCTTTATGGCTCTAATCTGATAGTGGTAGATGTCTAGTCTCCTTTATGGCTCTAATCTGATAGTGGTAGATGTCTAGTCTCCTTTATGGCTCTAATCTGATAGTGGTAGTGGGGTGGTAGATGTCTAGTCTCCTTTATGGCTCTAATCTGATAGTGGTAGTGGGGTGGTAGATGTCTAGTCTCCTTTATGGCTCTAATCTGATAGTGGTAGTGGGGTGGTAGATGTCTAGTCTCCTTTATGGCTCTAATCTGATAGTGGTAGATGTCTAGTCTCCTTTATGGCTCTAATCTGATAGTGGTAGATGTCTAGTCTCCTTTATGGCTCTAATCTGATAGTGGTAGTGTGGTGGTAGATGTCTAGTCTCCTTTATGGCTCTAATCTGATAGTGGTAGTGGGGTGATAGATGTCTAGTCTCCTTTATGGCTCTAATCTGATAGTGGTAGATGTCTAGTCTCCTTTATGGCTCTAATCTGATAGTGGTAGATGTCTGGTCTCCTTTATGGCTCTAATCTGATAGTGGTAGTGGGGTGGTAGATGTCTAGTCTCCTTTATGGCTCTAATCTGATAGTGGTAGTGGGGTGGTAGATGTCTAGTCTCCTTTATGGCTCTAATCTGATAGTGGTAGTGGGGTGATAGATGTCTAGTCTCCTTTATGGCTCTAATCTGATAGTGGTAGTGGGGTGGTAGATGTCTAGTCTCCTTTATGGCTCTAATCTGATAGTGGTAGATGTCTAGTCTCCTTTATGGCTCTAATCTGATAGTGGTAGATGTCTAGTCTCCTTTATGGCTCTAATCTGATAGTGGTAGTGTGGTGGTAGATGTCTAGTCTCCTTTATGGCTCTAATCTGATAGTGGTAGTGGGGTGGTAGATGTCTAGTCTCCTTTATGGCTCTAATCTGATAGTGGTAGACGTCTAGTCTCATTTATGGCTCTAATCTGATAGTGGTAGTGGGGTGATAGATGTCTAGTCTCCTTTATGGCTCTAATCTGATAGTGGTAGTGGGGTGGTAGATATCTAGTCTCCTTTATGGCTCTAATCTGATAGTGGTAGATGTCTAGTCTCCTTTATGGCTCTAATCTGATAGTGGTAGATGTCTAGTCTCCTTTATGGCTCTAATCTGATAGTGGTAGTGGGGTGGTAGATGTCTAGTCTCCTTTATGGCTCTAATCTGATAGTGGTAGTGGGGTGGTAGATGTCTAGTCTCCTTTATGGCTCTAATCTGATAGTGGTAGATGTCTAGTCTCCGTTATGGCTCTAATCTGATAGTGGTAGATGTCTAGTCTCCTTTATGGCTCTAATCTGATAGTGGTAGTGGGGTGATAGATGTCTAGTCTCCCTTATGGCTCTAATCTGATAGTGGTAGTGGGGTGGTAGATATATAGTCTCCTTTATGGCTCTAATCTGATAGTGGTAGTGGGGTGGTTGATGTTTAGTCTCCTTTATGGCTCTAATCTGATAGTGGTAGTGGGGTGATAGATGTCTAGTCTCCCTTATGGCTCTAATCTGATAGTGGTAGTGGGGTGGTAGATATCTAGTCTCCTTTATGGCTCTAATCTGATAGTGGTAGATGTCTAGTCTCCTTTATGGCTCTAATCTGATAGTGGTAGTGGGGTGATAGATGTCTAGTCTCCTTTATGGCTCTAATCTGATAGTGGTAGATGTCTAGTCTCCTTTATGGCTCTAATCTGATAGTGGTAGTGGGGTGATAGATGTCTAGTCTCCCTTATGGCTCTAATATGATAGTGGTAGATGTCTAGTCTCCTTTATGGCTCTAATCTGATAGTGGTAGATGTCTAGTCTCCTTTATGGCTCTAATCTGATAGTGGTAGTGGGGTGATAGATGTCTAGTCTCCCTTATGGCTCTAATATGATAGTGGTAGATGTCTAGTCTCCTTCATGGCTCTAATCTGATAGTGGTAGTGGGGTGGTAGATGTCTAGTCTCCTTTATGGCTCAAATCTGATAGTGGTAGTGGGATGATAGATGTCTAGTCTCCTTTATGGCTCTAATCTGATAGTGGTAGTGGGGTGATAGATGTCTAGTCTCATTTATGGCTCTAATCTGATAGTGGTAGTGGGGTGATAGATGTCTAGTCTCCTTTATGGCTCTAATCTGATAGTGGTAGTGTGGTGGTAGATGTATAGTCTCCTTTATGGCTCTAATCTGATAGTGGTAGTGGGGTGGTAGATGTCTAGTCTCCTTTATGGCTCTAATCTGATAGTGGTAGATGTCTAGTCTCCTTTATGGCTCTAATCTGATAGTGGTAGTGGGGTGATATATGTCTAGTCTCCTTTATGGCTCTAATCTGATAGTGGTAGTGGGGTGGTAGATGTCTAGTCTCCTTTATGGCTCTAATCTGATAGTGGTAGATGTCTAGTCTCCTTTATGGCTCTAATCTGATAGTGGTAGATGTCTAGTCTCCTTTATGGCTCTAATCTGATAGTGGTAGTGGGGTGGTAGATGTCTAGTCTCCTTTATGGCTCTAATCTGATAGTGGTAGTGGGGTGGTAGATGTCTAGCTCTAATCTGATAGTGGTAGTGGGGTGATAGATGTCTAGTCTCCTTTATGGCTCTAATCTGATAGTGGTAGTGGGGTGGTAGATGTCTAGTCTCCTTTATGGCTCTAATCTGATAGTGGTAAATGTCTAGTCTCCTTTATGGCTCTAATCTGATAGTGGTAGATGTCTAGTCTCCTTTATGGCTCTAATCTGATAGTGGTAGTGGGGTGGTAGATGTCTAGTCTCCTTTATGGCTCTAATCTGATAGTGGTAGGGGGGCGATAGATGTCTAGTCTCCTTTATGGCTCTAATCTGATAGTGGTAGATGTCTAGTCTCCTTTATGGCTCTAATCTGATAGTGGTAGTGGGGTGATAGATGTCTAGTCTCCCTTATGGCTCTAATATGATAGTGGTAGATGTCTAGTCTCCTTTATGGCTCTAATCTGATAGTGGTAGTGGGGTGGTAGATGTCTAGTCTCCTTTATGGCTCGAATCTGATAGTGGTAGTGGGATGATAGATGTCTAGTCACCTTTATGGCTCTAATCTGATAGTGGTAGTGGGGTGATAGATGTCTAGTCTCCTTTATGGCTCTAATCCGATAGTGGTAGTGGGGTGATAGATGTCTAGTCTCCTTTATGGCTCTAATCTGATAGTGGTAGTGTGGTGGTAGATGTCTAGTCTCCTTTATGGCTCTAATCTGATAGTGGTAGTGGGGTGGTAGATGTCTAGTCTCCTTTATGGCTCTAATCTGATAGTGGTAGACGTCTAGTCTCCTTTATGGACTAATCTGATAGTGGTAGTGGGGTGATAGATGTCTAGTCTCCTTTATGGCTCTAATCTGATAGTGGTAGTGGGGTGGTAGATGTCTAGTCTCCTTTATGGCTCTAATCTGATAGTGGTAGTGGGGTGGTAGATGTCTAGTCTCCTTTATGGCTCTAATCTGATAGTGGTAGTGGGGTGGTAGATGTCTAGTCTCCTTTATGGCTCTAATCTGATAGTGGTAGTGGGGTGATAGATGTCTAGTCTCCTTTATGGCTCTAATCTGATAGTGGTAGATGTCTAGTCTCCTTTATGGCTCTAATCTGATAGTGGTAGTGGGGTGATATATGTCTAGTCTCCTTTATGGCTCTAATCTGATAGTGGTAGTGGGGTGGTAGATGTCTAGTCTCCTTTATGGCTCTAATCTGATAGTGGTAGATGTCTAGTCTCCTTTATGGCTCTAATCTGATAGTGGTAGATGTCTAGTCTCCTTTATGGCTCTAATCTGATAGTGGTAGTGGGGTGGTAGATGTCTAGTCTCCTTTATGGCTCTAATCTGATAGTGGTAGATGTCTAGTCTCCTTTATGGCTCTAATCTGATAGTGGTAGTGGGGTGGTAGATGTCTAGTCTCCTTTATGGCTCTAATCTGATAGTGGTAGGGGGGCGATAGATGTCTAGTCTCCTTTATGGCTCTAATCTGATAGTGGTAGATGTCTAGTCTCCTTTATGGCTCTAATCTGATAGTGGTAGTGGGGTGATAGATGTCTAGTCTCCCTTATGGCTCTAATATGATAGTGGTAGATGTCTAGTCTCCTTTATGGCTCTAATCTGATAGTGGTAGTGGGGTGGTAGATGTCTAGTCTCCTTTATGGCTCGAATCTGATAGTGGTAGTGGGATGATAGATGTCTAGTCACCTTTTGGCTCTAATCTGATAGTGGTAGTGGGGTGATAGATGTCTAGTCTCCTTTATGGCTCTAATCCGATAGTGGTAGTGGGGTGAAAGATGTCTAGTCTCCTTTATGGCTCTAATCTGATAGTGGTAAATGTCTAGTCTCCTTTATGGCTCTAATCTGATAGTGGTAGATGTCTAGTCTCCTTTATGGCTCTAATCTGATAGTGGTAGTGGGGTGGTAGATGTCTAGTCTCCTTTATGGCTCTAATCTGATAGTGGTAGTGGGGCGATAGATGTCTAGTCTCCTTTATGGCTCTAATCTGATAGTGGTAGATGTCTAGTCTCCTTTATGGCTCTAATCTGATAGTGGTAGTGGGGTGATATATGTCTAGTCTCCCTTATGGCTCTAATATGATAGTGGTAGATGTCTAGTCTCCTTTATGGCTCTAATCTGATAGTGGTAGTGGGGTGGTAGATGTCTAGTCTCCTTTATGGCTCGAATCTGATAGTGGTAGTGGGATGATAGATGTCTAGTCACCTTTATGGCTCTAATCTGATAGTGGTAGTGGGGTGATAGATGTCTAGTCTCCTTTATGGCTCTAATCTGATAGTGGTAGTGGGGTAAAAGATGTCTAGTCTCCTTTATGGCTCTAATCTGATAGTGGTAGTGTGGTGGTAGATGTCTAGTCTCCTTTATGGCTCTAATCTGATAGTGGTAGTGGGGTGGTAGATGTCTAGTCTCCTTTATGGCTCTAATCTGATAGTGGTAGACGTCTAGTCTCCTTTATGGCTCTAATCTGATAGTGGTAGTGGGGTGATAGATGTCTAGTCTCCTTTATGGCTCTAATCTGATAGTGGTAGTGGGGTGGTAGATGTCTAGTCTCCTTTATGGCTCTAATCTGATAGTGGTAGTGGGGTGGTAGATGTCTAGTCTCCTTTATGGCTCTAATCTGATAGTGGTAGTGGGGTGGTAGATGTCTAGTCTCCTTTATGGCTCTAATCTGATAGTGGTAGTGGGGTGATAGATGTCTAGTCTCCTTTATGGCTCTAATCTGATAGTGGTAGTGGGGTGGTAGATGTCTAGTCTCCTTTATGGCTCTAATCTGATAGTGGTAGATGTCTAGTCTCCTTTATGGCTCTAATCTGATAGTGGTAGATGTCTAGTCTCCTTTATGGCTCTAATCTGATAGTGGTAGTGGGGTGATAGATGTCTAGTCTCCCTTATGACTCTAATCTGATAGTGGTAGTGGGGTGGTAGATATATAGTCTCCTTTATGGCTCTAATCTGATAGTGGTAGTGGGGTGGTTGATGTTTAGTCTCCTTTATGGCTCTAATCTGATAGTGGTAGTGGGGTGGTAGATGTCTAGTCTCCTTTATGGCTCTAATCTGATAGTGGTAGTGGGGCGATAGATGTCTAGTCTCCTTTATGGCTCTAATCTGATAGTGGTAGATGTCTAGTCTCCTTTATGGCTCTAATCTGATAGTGGTAGTGGGGTGATAGATGTCTAGTCTCCCTTATGGCTCTAATATGATAGTGGTAGATGTCTAGTCTCCTTTATGGCTCTAATCTGATAGTGGTAGATGTCTAGCCTCCGTTATGGCTCTAATCTGATAGTGGTAGATGTCTAGTCTCCTTTATGGCTCTAATCTGATAGTGGTAGATGTCTAGTCTCCTTTATGGCTCTAATCTGATAGTGGTAGTGGGGTGGTAGATGTCTAGTCTCCTTTATGGCTCTAATCTGATAGTGGTAGTGGGGTGGTAGATGTCTAGTCTCCTTTATGGCTCTAATCTGATAGTGGTAGTGGGGTGATAGATGTCTAGTCTCCTTTATGGCTCTAATCTGATAGTGGTAGTGGGGTGGTAGATGTCTAGTCTCCTTTATGGCTCTAATCTGATAGTGGTAAATGTCTAGTCTCCTTTATGGCTCTAATCTGATAGTGGTAGATGTCTAGTCTCCTTTATGGCTCTAATCTGATAGTGGTAGTGGGGTGGTAGATGTCTAGTCTCCTTTATGGCTCTAATCTGATAGTGGTAGTGGGGCGATAGATGTCTAGTCTCCTTTATGGCTCTAATCTGATAGTGGTAGATGTCTAGTCTCCTTTATCGCTCTAATCTGATAGTGGTAGTGGGGTGATAGATGTCTAGTCTCCCTTATGGCTCTAATATGATAGTGGTAGATGTCTAGTCTCCTTTATGGCTCTAATCTGATAGTGGTAGTGGGGTGGTAGATGTCTAGTCTCCTTTATGGCTCGAATCTGATAGTGGTAGTGGGATGATAGAAGTCTAGTCACCTTTATGGCTCTAATCTGATAGTGGTAGTGGGGTGATAGATGTCTAGTCTCCTTTATGGCTCTAATCTGATAGTGGTAGTGGGGTGAAAGATGTCTAGTCTCCTTTATGGCTCTAATCTGATAGTGGTAGTGTGGTGGTAGATGTCTAGTCTCCTTTATGGCTCTAATCTGATAGTGGTAGTGGGGTGGTAGATGTCTAGTCTCCTTTATGGCTCCAATCTGATAGTGGTAGACGTCTAGTCTCCTTTATGGCTCTAATCTGATAGTGGTAGTGGGGTGATAGATGTCTAGTCTCCTTTATGGCTCTAATCTGATAGTGGTAGTGGGGTGGTAGATGTCTAGTCTCCTTTATGGCTCTAATCTGATAGTGGTAGTGGGGTGGTAGATGTCTAGTCTCCTTTATGGCTCTAATCTGATAGTGGTAGTGGGGTGGTAGATGTCTAGTCTCCTTTATGGCTCTAATCTGATAGTGGTAGTGGGGTGATAGATGTCTAGTCTCCTTTATGGCTCTAATCTGATAGTGGTAGTGGGGTGGTAGATGTCTAGTCTCCTTTATGGCTCTAATCTGATAGTGGTAGATGTCTAGTCTCCTTTATGGCTCTAATCTGATAGTGGTAGATGTCTAGTCTCCTTTATGGCTCTAATCTGATAGTGGTAGTGGGGTGATAGATGTCTAGTCTCCCTTATGACTCTAATCTGATAGTGGTAGTGGGGTGGTAGATATATAGTCTCCTTTATGGCTCTAATCTGATAGTGGTAGTGGGGTGGTTGATGTTTAGTCTCCTTTATGGCTCTAATCTGATAGTGGTAGTGGGGTGGTAGATGTCTAGTCTCCTTTATGGCTCTAATCTGATAGTGGTAGTGGGGCGATAGATGTCTAGTCTCCTTCATGGCTCTAATCTGATAGTGGTAGATGTCTAGTCTCCTTTATGGCTCTAATCTGATAGTGGTAGTGGGGTGATAGATGTCTAGTCTCCCTTATGGCTCTAATATGATAGTGGTAGATGTCTAGTCTCCTTTATGGCTCTAATCTGATAGTGGTAGATGTCTAGCCTCCTTTATGGCTCTAATCTGATAGTGGTAGTGGGGTGATAGATGTCTAGTCTCCCGTATGGCTCTAATATGATAGTGGTAGATGTCTAGTCTCCTTCATGGCTCTAATCTGATAGTGGTAGTGGAGTGGTAGATGTCTAGTCTCCTTTATGGCTCGAATCTGATAGTGGTAGTGGGATGATAGATGTCTAGGCTCCTTTATGGCTCTAATCCGATAGTGGTAGTGGGGTGATAGATGTCTAGTCTCCTTTATGGCTCTAATCTGATAGTGGTAGTGGGGTGATAGATGTATAGTCTCCTTTATGGCTCTAATCTGATAGTGGTAGTGTGGTGGTAGATGTATAGTCTCCTTTATGGCTCTAATCTGATAGTGGTAGTGGGGTGGTAGATGTCTAGTCTCCTTTATGGCTCTAATCTGATAGTGGTAGATGTCTAGTCTCCTTTATGGCTCTAATCTGATAGTGGTAGTGGGGTGATATATGTCTAGTCTCCTTTACGGCTCTAATCTGATAGTGGTAATTGGGTGGTAGATGTCTAGTCTCCTTTATGGCTCTAATCTGATAGTGGTATATGTCTAGTCTCCTTTATGGCTCTAATCTGATAGTGGTAGATGTCTAGTCTCCTTTATGGCTCTAATCTGATAGTGGTAGTGGGGTGGTAGATGTCTAGTCTCCTTTATGGCTCTAATCTGATAGTGGTAGTGGGGTGGTAGATGTCTAGTCTCCTTTATGGCTCTAATCTGATAGTGGTAGTGGGGTGATAGATGTCTAGTCTCCTTTATGGCTCTAATCTGATAGTGGTAGTGGGGTGGTAGATGTCTAGTCTCCTTTATGGCTCTAATCTGATAGTGGTAGATGTCTAGTCTCCTTTATGGCTCTAATCTGATAGTGATAGATGTCTAGTCTCCTTTATGGCTCTAATCTGATAGTGGTAGTGTGGTGGTAGATGTATAGTCTCCTTTATGGCTCTAATCTGATAGTGGTAGTGGGGTGGTAGATGTCTAGTCTCCTTTATGGCTCTAATCTGATAGTGGTAGATGTCTAGTCTCCTTTATGGCTCTAATCTGATAGTGGTAGTGGGGTGATATATGTCTAGTCTCCTTTACGGCTCTAATCTGATAGTGGTAATGGGGTGGTAGATGTCTAGTCTCCTTTATGGCTCTAATCTGATAGTGGTATATGTCTAGTCTCCTTTATGGCTCTAATCTGATAGTGGTAGATGTCTAGTCTCCTTTATGGCTCTAATCTGATAGTGGTAGTGGGGTGGTAGATGTCTAGTCTCCTTTATGGCTCTAATCTGATAGTGGTAGTGGGGTGGTAGATGTCTAGTCTCCTTTATGGCTCTAATCTGATAGTGGTAGTGGGGTGATAGATGTCTAGTCTCCTTTATGGCTCTAATCTGATAGTGGTAGTGGGGTGGTAGATGTCTAGTCTCCTTTATGGCTCTAATCTGATAGTGGTAGATGTCTAGTCTCCTTTATGGCTCTAATCTGATAGTGGTAGATGTCTAGTCTCCTTTATGGCTCTAATCTGATAGTGGTAGTGGGGTGGTAGATGTCTAGTCTCCTTTATGGCTCTAATCTGATAGTGGTAGTGGGGTGATAGATGTCTAGTCTCCTTTATGGGTCTAATCTGATAGTGGTAGTGGGGTGGTAGATGTCTAGTCTCCTTTATGGCTCTAATCTGATAGTGGTAGATGTCTAGTCTCCTTTATGGCTCTAATCTGATAGTGGTAGATGTCTAGTCTCCTTTATGGCTCTAATCTGATAGTGGTAGTGGGGTGGTAGATGTCTAGTCTCCTTTATGGCTCTAATCTGATAGTGGTAGATGTCTAGTCTCCTTTATGGCTCTA
The DNA here is from genome assembly GCF_045679555.1 of Salvelinus alpinus. Taxonomy (NCBI): domain Eukaryota; kingdom Metazoa; phylum Chordata; class Actinopteri; order Salmoniformes; family Salmonidae; genus Salvelinus; species Salvelinus alpinus. Next base: position 62,615,049 of record NC_092097.1, read on the forward strand.
ATCTGATAGTGGTAGTGGGGTGATAGATGTCTAGTCTCCCTTATGGCTCTAATATGATAGTGGTAGATGTCTAGTCTCCTTTATGGCTCTAATCTGATAGTGGTAGATGTCTAGTCTCCTTTATGGCTCTAATCTGATAGTGGTAGTGGGGTGATAGATGTCTAGTCTCCCTTATGGCTCTAATATGATAGTGGCAGATGTCAAGTCTCCTTTATGGCTCTAATCTGATAGTGGTAGATGTCTAGTCTCCTTTATGGCTCTAATCTGATAGTGGTAGTGGGGTGATAGATGTCTAGTCTCCCTTATGGCTCTAATATGATAGTGGTAGATGTCTAGTCTCCTTCATGGCTGTAATCTGATAGTGGTAGTGGGGTGGTAGATGTCTAGTCTCCTTTATGGCTCGAATCTGATAGTGGTAGTGGGATGATAGATGTCTAGGCTACTTTATGGCTCTAATCTGATAGTGGTAGTGGGGTGATAGATGTCTAGTCTCCTTTATGGCTCTAATCTGATAGTGGTAGTGGGGTGATAGATGTCTAGTCTCCTTTATGGCTCTAATCTGATAGTGGTAGTGTGGTGGTAGATGTCTAGTCTCCTTTATGGCTCTAATCTGATAGTGGTAGTGGGGTGGTAGATGTCTAGTCTCCTTTATGGCTCTAATCTGATAGTGGTAGTGGGGCGATAGATGTCTAGTCTCCTTTATGGCTCTAATCTGATAGTGATAGATGTCTAGTCTCCTTTATGGCTCTAATCTGATAGTGGTAGTGGGGTGATAGATGTCTAGTCTCCCTTATGGCTCTAATCTGATAGTGGTAGATGTCTAGTCTCCTTTATGGCTCTAATCTGATAGTGGTAGTGGGGTGGTAGATGTCTAGTCTCCTTTATGGCTCTAATCTGATAGTGGTAGTGGGGTGATAGATGTCTAGTCTCCTTTATGGCTCTAATCTGATAGTGGTAGTGGGGTGGTAGATGTCTAGTCTCCTTTATGGCTCTAATCTGATAGTGGTAGATGTCTAGTCTCCTTTATGGCTCTAATCTGATAGTGGTAGTGTGGTGGTAGATGTCTAGTCTCCTTTATGGCTCTAATCTGATAGTGGTAGTGGGGTGATAGATGTCTAGTCTCCCTTATGGCTCTAATCTGATAGTGGTAGTGGGGTGGTAGATGTCTAGTCTCCTTTATGGCTCTAATCTGATAGTGGTAGTGGGGTGATAGATGTCTAGTCTCCTTTATGGCTCTAATCTGATAGTGGTAGTGGGGTGGTAGATGTCTAGTCTCCTTTATGGCTCTAATCTGATAGTGGTAGATGTCTAGTCTCCTTTATGGCTCTAATCTGATAGTGGTAGATGTCTAGTCTCCTTTATGGCTCTAATCTGATAGTGGTAGTGGGGTGATAGATGTCTAGTCTCCCTTATGGCTCTAATCTGATAGTGGTAGTGGGGTGGTAGATGTCTAGTCTCCTTTATGGCTCTAATCTGATAGTGGTAGTGGGGTGGTTGATGTCTAGTCTCCTTTATGGCTCTAATCTGATAGTGGTAGTGGGGTGGTAGATGTCTAGTCTCCTTTATGGCTCTAATCTGATAGTGGTAGTGGGGCGATAGATGTCTAGTCTCCTTTATGGCTCTAATCTGATAGTGGTAGATGTCTAGTCTCCTTTATGGCTCTAATCTGATAGTGGTAGTGGGGTGATAGATGTCTAGTCTCCCTTATGGCTCTAATATGATAGTGGTAGATGTCTAGTCTCCTTTATGGCTCTAATCTGATAGTGGTAGTGGGGTGGTAGATGTCTAGTCTCCTTTATGGCTCTAATCTGATAGTGGTAGTGGGGTGGTAGATGTCTAGTCTCCTTTATGGCTCTAATCTGATAGTGGTAGTGGGGTGGTAGATGTCTAGTCTCCTTTATGGCTCTAATCTGATAGTGGTAGTGGGGTGGTAGATGTCTAGTCTCCTTTATGGCTCTAATCTGATAGTGGTAGTGGGGTGATAGATGTCTAGTCTCCTTTATGGCTCTAATCTGATAGTGGTAGTGGGGTGGTAGATGTCTAGTCTCCTTTATGGCTCTAATCTGATAGTGGTAGATGTCTAGTCTCCTTTATGGCTCTAATCTGATAGTGGTAGATGTCTAGACTCCTTTATGCCTCTAATCTGATAGTGGTAGTGGGGTGATAGATGTCTAGTCTCCCTTATGGCTCTAATCTGATAGTGGTAGTGGGGTGATAGATGTCTAGTCTCCTTTATGGCTCTAATCTGATAGTGGTAGTGGGGTGGTTGATGTCTAGTCTCCTTTATGGCTCTAATCTGATAGTGGTAGTGGGGTGGTAGATGTCTAGTCTCCTTTATGGCTCTAATCTGATAGTGGTAGTGGGGCGATAGATGTCTAGTCTCCTTTATGGCTCTAATCTGATAGTGGTAGATGTCTAGTCTCCTTTATGGCTCTAATCTGATAGTGGTAGTGGGGTGATAGATGTCTAGTCTCCCTTATGGCTCTAATCTGATAGTGGTAGTGGGGTGGTAGATGTCTAGTCTCCTTTATGGCTCTAATCTGATAGTGGTAGTGGGGTGGTAGATGTCTAGTCTCCTTTATGGCTCTAATCTGATAGTGGTAGATGTCTAGTCTCCTTTATGGCTCTAATCTGATAGTGGTAGATGTCTAGTCTCCTTTATGGCTCTAATCTGATAGTGGTAGTGGGGTGGTAGATGTCTAGTCTCCTTTATGGCTCTAATCTGATAGTGGTAGTGGGGTGGTAGATGTCTAGTCTCCTTTATGGCTCTAATCTGATAGTGGTAGTGGGGTGATAGATGTCTAGTCTCCTTTATGGCTCTAATCTGATAGTGGTAGTGGGGTGGTAGATGTCTAGTCTCCTTTATGGCTCTAATCTGATAGTGGTAGATGTCTAGTCTCCTTTATGGCTCTAATCTGATAGTGGTAGATGTCTAGTCTCCTTTATGGCTCTAATCTGATAGTGGTAGTGGGGTGGTAGATGTCTAGTCTCCTTTATGGCTCTAATCTGATAGTGGTAGTGGGGCGATAGATGTCTAGTCTCCTTTATGGCTCTAATCTGATAGTGATAGATGTCTAGTCTCCTTTATGGCTCTAATCTGATAGTGGTAGTGGGGTGATAGATGTCTAGTCTCCCTTATGGCTCTAATATGATAGTGGTAGATGTCTAGTCTCCTTTATGGCTCTAATCTGATAGTGGTAGTGGGGTGGTAGATGTCTAGTCTCCTTTATGGCTCTAATCTGATAGTGGTAGTGGGATGATAGATGTCTAGTCTCCTTTATGGCTCTAATCTGATAGTGGTAGTGGGGTGATAGATGTCTAGTCTCCTTTATGGCTCTAATCTGATAGTGGTAGTGAGGGGGTAGATGTCTAGTCTCCTTTATGGCTCGAATCTGATAGTGGTAGTGTGGTGGTAGATGTCTAGTCTCCTTTATGGCTCTAATCTGATAGTGGTAGTGGGGTGGTAGATGTCTAGTCTCCTTTATGGCTCTAATCTGATAGTGGTAGATGTCTAGTCTCCTTTATGGCTCTAATCTGATAGTGGTAGTGGGGTGGTAGATGTCTAGTCTCCTTTATGGCTCTAATCTGATAGTGGTAGTGGGGTGGTAGATGTCTAGTCTCCTTTATGGCTCTAATCTGATAGTGGTAGTGGGGTGGTAGATGTCTAGTCTCCTTTATGGCTCTAATCTGATAGTGGTAGTGGGGTGGTAGATGTCTAGTCTCCTTTATGGCTCTAATCTGATAGTGGTAGTGGGGTGATAGATGTCTAGTCTCCTTTATGGCTCTAATCTGATAGTGGTAGTGGGGTGGTAGATGTCTAGTCTCCTTTATGGCTCTAATCTGATAGTGGTAGATGTCTAGTCTCCTTTATGGCTCTAATCTGATAGTGGTAGATGTCTAGTCTCCTTTATGGCTCTAATCTGATAGTGGTAGTGGGGTGGTAGATGTCTAGTCTCCTTTATGGCTCTAATCTGATAGTGGTAGTGGGGTGGTAGATGTATAGTCTCCTTTATGGCTCTAATCTGATAGTGGTAGTGGGGTGGTTGATGTCTAGTCTCCTTTATGGCTCTAATCTGATAGTGGTAGTGGGGTGGTAGATGTCTAGTCTCCTTTATGGCTCTAATCTGATAGTGGTAGTGGGGCGATAGATGTCTAGTCTCCTTTATGGCTCTAATCTGATAGTGGTAGATGTCTAGTCTCCTTTATGGCTCTAATCTGATAGTGGTAGTGGGGTGATAGATGTCTAGTCTCCCTTATGGCTCTAATATGATAGTGGTAGATGTCTAGTCTCCTTTATGGCTCTAATCTGATAGTGGTAGATGTCTAGCCTCCTTTATGGCTCTAATCTGATAGTGGTAGTGGGGTGATAGATGTCTAGTCTCCCGTATGGCTCTAATATGATAGTGGTAGATGTCTAGTCTCCTTCATGGCTCTAATCTGATAGTGGTAGTGGGGTGGTAGATGTCTAGTCTCCTTTATGGCTCGAATCTGATAGTGGTAGTGGGATGATAGATGTCTAGGCTCCTTTATGGCTCTAATCTGATAGTGGTAGTGGGGTGATAGATGTCTAGTCTCCTTTATGGCTCTAATCTGATAGTGGTAGTGGGGTGATAGATGTCTAGTCTCCTTTATGGCTCTAATCTGATAGTGGTAGTGTGGTGGTAGATGTATAGTCTCCTTTATGGCTCTAATCTGATAGTGGTAGTGGGGTGGTAGATGTCTAGTCTCCTTTATGGCTCTAATCTGATAGTGGTAGATGTCTAGTCTCCTTTATGGCTCTAATCTGATAGTGGTAGTGGGGTGATATATGTCTAGTCTCCTTTACGGCTCTAATCTGATAGTGGTAGTGGGGTGGTAGATGTCTAGTCTCCTTTATGGCTCTAATCTGATAGTGGTATATGTCTAGTCTCCTTTATGGCTCTAATCTGATAGTGGTAGATGTCTAGTCTCCTTTATGGCTCTAATCTGATAGTGGTAGTGGGGTGGTAGATGTCTAGTCTCCTTTATGGCTCTAATCTGATAGTGGTAGTGGGGTGGTAGATGTCTAGTCTCCTTTATGGCTCTAATCTGATAGTGGTAGTGGGGTGATAGATGTCTAGTCTCCTTTATGGCTCTAATCTGATAGTGGTAGTGGGGTGGTAGATGTCTAGTCTCCTTTATGGCTCTAATCTGATAGTGGTAGTGGGGTGGTAGATGTCTAGTCTCCTTTATGGCTCTAATCTGATAGTGATAGATGTCTAGTCTCCTTTATGGCTCTAATCTGATAGTGGTAGTGGGGTGGTAGATGTCTAGTCTCCTTTATGGCTCTAATCTGATAGTGGTAGTGGGGTGGTAGATGTCTAGTCTCCTTTATGGCTCTAATCTGATAGTGGTAGATGTCTAGTCTCCTTTATGGCTCTAATCTGATAGTGGTAGTGGGGTGGTAGATGTCTAGTCTCCTTTACGGCTCTAATCTGATAGTGGTAATGGGGTGGTAGATGTCTAGTCTCCTTTATGGCTCTAATCTGATAGTGGTATATGTCTAGTCTCCTTTATGGCTCTAATCTGATAGTGGTAGATGTCTAGTCTCCTTTATGGCTCTAATCTGATAGTGGTAGTGGGGTGGTAGATGTCTAGTCTCCTTTATGGCTCTAATCTGATAGTGGTAGTGGGGTGGTAGATGTCTAGTCTCCTTTATGGCTCTAATCTGATAGTGGTAGTGGGGTGATAGATGTCTAGTCTCCTTTATGGCTCTAATCTGATAGTGGTAGTGGGGTGGTAGATGTCTAGTCTCCTTTATGGCTCTAATCTGATAGTGGTAGATGTCTAGTCTCCTTTATGGCTCTAATCTGATAGTGGTAGATGTCTAGTCTCCTTTATGGCTCTAATCTGATAGTGGTAGTGGGGTGGTAGATGTCTAGTCTCCTTTATGGCTCTAATCTGATAGTGGTAGTGGGGTGATAGATGTCTAGTCTCCTTTATGGGTCTAATCTGATAGTGGTAGTGGGGTGGTAGATGTCTAGTCTCCTTTATGGCTCTAATCTGATAGTGGTAGATGTCTAGTCTCCTTTATGGCTCTAATCTGATAGTGGTAGATGTCTAGTCTCCTTTATGGCTCTAATCTGATAGTGGTAGTGGGGTGGTAGATGTCTAGTCTCCTTTATGGCTCTAATCTGATAGTGGTAGATGTCTAGTCTCCTTTATGGCTCTAATCTGATAGTGGTAGTGGGGTGATAGATGTCTAGTCTCCCTTATGGCTCTAATATGATAGTGGTAGATGTCTAGTCTCCTTTATGGCTCTAATCTGATAGTGGTAGATGTCTAGTCTCCTTTATGGCTCTAATCTGATAGTGGTAGTGGGGTGATAGATGTCTAGTCTCCCTTATGGCTCTAATATGATAGTGGCAGATGTCAAGTCTCCTTTATGGCTCTAATCTGATAGTGGTAGATGTCTAGTCTCCTTTATGGCTCTAATCTGATAGTGGTAGTGGGGTGATAGATGTCTAGTCTCCCTTATGGCTCTAATATGATAGTGGTAGATGTCTAGTCTCCTTCATGGCTGTAATCTGATAGTGGTAGTGGGGTGGTAGATGTCTAGTCTCCTTTATGGCTCGAATCTGATAGTGGTAGTGGGATGATAGATGTCTAGGCTACTTTATGGCTCTAATCTGATAGTGGTAGTGGGGTGATAGATGTCTAGTCTCCTTTATGGCTCTAATCTGATAGTGGTAGTGGGGTGATAGATGTCTAGTCTCCTTTATGGCTCTAATCTGATAGTGGTAGTGTGGTGGTAGATGTCTAGTCTCCTTTATGGCTCTAATCTGATAGTGGTAGTGGGGTGGTAGATGTCTAGTCTCCTTTATGGCTCTAATCTGATAGTGGTAGATGTCTAGTCTCCTTTATGGCTCTAATCTGATAGTGGTAGTGGGGTGGTAGATGTCTAGTCTCCTTTATGGCTCTAATCTGATAGTGGTATATGTCTAGTCTCCTTTATGGCTCTAATCTGATAGTGGTAGATGTCTAGTCTCCTTTATGGCTCTAATCTGATAGTGGTAGTGGGGTGGTAGATGTCTAGTCTCCTTTATGGCTCTAATCTGATAGTGGTAGTGGGGTGATAGATGTCTAGTCTCCTTTATGGCTCTAATCTGATAGTGGTAGTGGGGTGGTAGATGTCTAGTCTCCTTTATGGCTCTAATCTGATAGTGGTAGATGTCTAGTCTCCTTTATGGCTCTAATCTGATAGTGGTAGATGTGTAGTCTCCTTTATGGCTCTAATCTGATAGTGGTAGTGGGGTGGTAGATGTCTAGTCTCCTTTATGGCTCTAATCTGATAGTGGTAGTGGGGTGGTAGATGTCTAGTCTCCTTTATGGCTCTAATCTGATAGTGGTAGTGGGGTGGTAGATGTCTAGTCTCCTTTATGGCGCTAATCTGATAGTGGTAGTGGGGTGGTAGATGTCTAGTCTCCTTTACGGCTCTAATCTGATAGTGGTAGTGGGGTGATAGATGTCTAGTCTCCTTTATGGCTCTAATCTGATAGTGGTAGTGGGGTGGTAGATGTCTAGTCTCCTTTATGGCTCTAATCTGATAGTGGTAGATGTCTAGTCTCCTTTATGGCTCTAATCTGATAGTGGTAGATGTCTAGTCTCCTTTATGGCTCTAATCTGATAGTGGTAGTGGGGTGATAGATGTCTAGTCTCCCTTATGGCTCTAATCTGATAGTGGTAGTGGGGTGGTAGATATCTAGTCTCCTTTATGGCTCTAATCTGATAGTGGTAGTGGGGTGGTTGATGTCTAGTCTCCTTTATGGCTCTAATCTGATAGTGGTAGTGGGGTGGTAGATGTCTAGTCTCCTTTATGGCTCTAATATGATAGTGGTAGTGGGATGATAGATGTCTAGGCTACTTTATGGCTCTAATCTGATAGTGGTAGTGGGGTGATAGATGTCTAGTCTCCTTTATGGCTCTAATCTGATAGTGGTAGTGGGGTGATAGATGTCTAGTCTCCTTTATGGCTCTAATCTGATAGTGGTAGTGTGGTGGTAGATGTATAGTCTCCTTTATGGCTCTAATCTGATAGTGGTAGTGGGGTGGTAGATGTCTAGTCTCCTTTATGGCTCTAATCTGATAGTGGTAGATGTCTAGTCTCCTTTATGGCTCTAATCTGATAGTGGTAGTGGGGTGGTAGATGTCTAGTCTCCTTTATGGCTCTAATCTGATAGTGGTATATGTCTAGTCTCCTTTATGGCTCTAATCTGATAGTGGTAGATGTCTAGTCTCCTTTATGGCTCTAATCTGATAGTGGTAGTGGGGTGGTAGATGTCTAGTCTCCTTTATGGCTCTAATCTGATAGTGGTAGTGGGGTGATAGATGTCTAGTCTCCTTTATGGCTCTAATCTGATAGTGGTAGTGGGGTGGTAGATGTCTAGTCTCCTTTATGGCTCTAATCTGATAGTGGTAGATGTCTAGTCTCCTTTATGGCTCTAATCTGATAGTGGTAGATGTGTAGTCTCCTTTATGGCTCTAATCTGATAGTGGTAGTGGGGTGGTAGATGTCTAGTCTCCTTTATGGCTCTAATCTGATAGTGGTAGTGGGGTGGTAGATGTCTAGTCTCCTTTATGGCTCTAATCTGATAGTGGTAGTGGGGTGGTAGATGTCTAGTCTCCTTTATGGCTCTAATCTGATAGTGGTAGTGGGGTGGTAGATGTCTAGTCTCCTTTACGGCTCTAATCTGATAGTGGTAGTGGGGTGGTAGATGTCTAGTCTCCTTTATGGCTCTAATCTGATAGTGGTAGTGGGGTGGTAGATGTCTAGTCTCCTTTATGGCTCTAATCTGATAGTGGTAGATGTCTAGTCTCCTTTATGGCTCTAATCTGATAGTGGTAGATGTCTAGTCTCCTTTATGGCTCTAATCTGATAGTGGTAGTGGGGTGATAGATGTCTAGTCTCCCTTATGGCTCTAATCTGATAGTGGTAGTGGGGTGGTAGATATCTAGTCTCCTTTATGGCTCTAATCTGATAGTGGTAGTGGGGTGGTAGATGTCTAGTCTCCTTTATGGCTCTAATCTGATAGTGGTAGATGTCTAGTCTCCTTTATGGCTCTAATCTGATAGTGGTAGTGGGGTGATATATGTCTAGTCTCCTTTACGGCTCTAATCTGATAGTGGTAGTGGGGTGGTAGATGTCTAGTCTCCTTTATGGCTCTAATCTGATAGTGGTATATGTCTAGTCTCCTTTATGGCTCTAATCTGATAGTGGTAGATGTCTAGTCTCCTTTATGGCTCTAATCTGATAGTGGTAGTGGGGTGGTAGATGTCTAGTCTCCTTTATGGCTCTAATCTGATAGTGGTAGTGGGGTGGTAGATGTCTAGTCTCCTTTATGGCTCTAATCTGATAGTGGTAGTGGGGTGATAGATGTCTAGTCTCCTTTATGGCTCTAATCTGATAGTGGTAGTGGGGTGGTAGATGTCTAGTCTCCTTTATGGCTCTAATCTGATAGTGGTAGTGGGGTGATAGATGTCTAGTCTCCTTTATGGCTCTAATCTG